>NC_047661.1:12847729-13090229 GCF_011762505.2 Arvicanthis niloticus | reverse complement strand
TGGATAGCAAATATATCTACCTTGAATAAAACCATGGAAATAATATAAAATTTAACAAGTTGAAACCCTTTGGTGGGCAGAGAGATGAGTCATGATTTAACAAGGGATCGGCGTGCGTCCTGGTTTGTTTGTTTGGAAAACTCATTTTCTTTCAGGTAGTCAGGAGAATTCAAAATGTTTCCTCTACTGCCAAATCATACATAATTTAATTTTTTCTGTGACAGAATATGACACTGCTTCTTGTTCATCTTTTGTAAATAAAAGAAATCTAACTGGGAAATGTTTTTCAATTTTAAGGAAAATAGTGTATGAAAATAGTGAGGTGGCTAGCTTCATTGACTTTCACGGGCGCCCTCTGCTGGCACTTGCTGAAGACATTTTATTTTTATTTTTATTTTTATTTTTTTTATTTTTATTTTTATTTTATACATCTATTGTGGACTTCAGTGTTTTGTTTTGTTTTCACAAAATAAGATTTGAAGCACTTAGTAGAAAGAAAACATCTGCAAAAAAAAAAAGTCCCATAAACCAAGAATGACATAACTAAACGGCAGCACCTAGGAGGCTCAGGCAGGAGGCTTACAGGAAGTTCCAGGCTAGCCTGAGCTAGCACACAGTGCGTTTGATTTAGTATGGGACACAAAGTGAAACCCTGTCCTACACAACAAGAAGGGAAAGAAGGGACTGAGTTAAGTTTGTTGAGCGTCCCTAGCATGCACGAAACGATGTAAACCTGACGTGACGGTGCACAATTGAAACCCAACACTGGAGAAGTAGAGTGGGAGAATTACAAGTTCAGGAAACTTCAGCTTTGATCTTCAGCTTTGCGGGAAGTTTGCAGCCAGATTAGGATATGTGAAACTCTGTCTCAAAAAACAAGAAGAAGAGGAAGAGGAGGATGAGGAGGAGGAGGAGGAGGAGGAGGAGGAGGAGGGAGGGGAGGAAGAAGAGGGGAGGGAAGAAGAGGGGGGAGGAGGAAGACGAGGAGGGGGAGTGAGAGGAGGGGGGAGGAAGAAGAGGGGGAGGAGGAAAGTCCGGGAGTTTTAACCTTAACAATGCAAACAACGTTGGGGAAAATGGAACACAGCTGCAATCCCAGCAGAGACCGGACGATCAGTTCAGAGTGACCCTCAGCTGCCAAGGACCAGCATCAGTCATCTCGCAACTACATCACACTTGACACTTAGCTACACGAAGAGTTTGAGAGCAGCCTAGGATATATAAATACCTATTAAGAAATTAATTTTTAAAAGGGAGGAAGCAGCAAGCTGAACCATTGGGTAGAGTCACCTATTGCCAAATTTGACAACCCCAGTTCAATACTTGAGGCCCATGTTTTGTTTTGAGACAGGGTCTCATCACACTATGTAGTCCTGGTTGGTCTGGAACTTGCTACATAGACCATGCTGGCCTTGAATTCAGAGATCCACCTACCCCTGCCTCCCGAGTGCTGGGATTAAAAATGTGTGCCACCACATTCATCACAAAAAATAAAAGATTACAGAAAACCTTAAAAATTCAGATGTGGGTAAATGGTAACAGTTAAAGCAGCAGGGCTGAGTAAAACAAGCAAAGGCGGAAGAGATTATTAACTGAGCAGCGCTGTTCTGTGAGATCCAGGCTAGCCCATCGTAGCAGCTGAGTGTGTGTCTAAACCTCGTGTGGTGGAAGGCTGAAGTTATATTCGTCATACTGTCTTTCCAAGGAACATTGTCAGCTCACTCATAGGCCATAGGTTAGTGCCCCAAGGGCCTGGGATGAAGCTCACACTGAGGATACATGAGGCCTGAGACTGACCCTAACGTTGTAAAGAGGGAAAAACTGATTTGTTTTAAATACACAAAAGTCAGTATTATTTTGTATAGAATATCTTTGTTTTGTAGATAAGTCAAAAGCCCTTGTCAAGCCCAGAGTCGGTCATTTTGTATGCCTCTGCCTCTCTCTCCCTTTCTCCGTCACCACGCCTCTCTCTCTCTCTGCCTATGGATAGATCTCCAGCATCTATGTGCCTCCAGCCATGCTCCTCAATGTGATGACAATTAACTAAACCCCTAAAACTGCAAGCAAGCACCCAATTACTTTATCTTGTAACAATTGCCTTGGTCATGGTGTCTCTTCAGAGCAATAGAACAGTGACCGAAACAGAAGTTGGTACCAGAAATGGGGTATTACTGTAACATGCCTGACCATGTTGTTTGTCCTAGAAATATAAACTGTGGGACTTTGGACTAGAAAGGCAGTTGAACATTTTCAATGGGCCATCCTAATAGAATGTGGAAGACAGTTGGTGCTCAGAGAAATGTAGATATTATGGCAGCTCAGATATAGAGGTGTCAGAGGGAAAGAATATTTGTAATTTGTTTACAGAGTTATTCTTGTGATATTTTGGGAAGAATGTGGCTTTTTGCCCTTGTCCTCTCTTCTTCCTCCAAAATCTACCTGAGACTACATTAGAGGGTTTTCAATCAATGGGACTGGCAGAGGAGATTTCAAGATACTCTAGTATTGATTATGTTGTGTGGTTATTAGTGGCCAATCTTATATAGATTTCTACTGAAAAGGAGCAAACTGGACAATGAGAAATAAAAAATGTATAGTTTGAGGAAAGGAGTACCGAAAAGTATAAAGGAGCTGAGTCCAGAGGACAGAGAAAAAATGGTTTAAAGAAAAGAGCCATGCTAAATGGAATAAAGAGAGTGGTGACATCAGGGAGAAATGCTGATGCCAGTGGAACTGAACAAGTGGCCAAGTCCAACTCATCAAGCACCAGACCTTGGCAGCTTCAGCCATGTGGTTCTGGCTTTAGAGTCAAAGCTAGAAGACAGAGGCTATCTTAGTTAGGGTTTTATTACTTCGAACAGACACCATGACCAAGGCAACTCTTACAAGAACAACATTTAATTGGGGCTGGCTTACAGGTTCAGAGGTTCAGTCCATTATCATCAAGGCAGGAGGAACATGGCAGCATCCAGGCAGGTGTGGTGCAGGCTGAGCTGAGAATTCTACATCTTCATCTGAAGGCTGCTAGCAGAATACTGACTTTCAGACAGCTAGGACGAGGGTCTTAAAACCCACACCCACAGTGACACGCCTACTACAACAGGGCCACACCTCCAAATAGTACCACTCCCTGGGCCAAGCCTACATAAACCATAACAGAGGTTATGGAATCTCCCTCTCCACCTAAGGACAGCGGCTGAGGCCAGGCATATGTCAGAGGTATCTCTGCATGGAGGTCCAGAGAGGCCATGTGTGAAGTACAAAGGTGAAGCCTGGATGTTACTGGAAACTTCACGATGATGGAGATGCTAAAGCCATAGGACACCTGCCAAGGAAAGCTGTAAACAAGGCATGGAACCAGCATAAGAGAAGTGTGCTGTTGTCAACAAGGCTGAACGGAGTTGGAGGTCTGAAGAGCGCTTTGACATCAGAGATGGATACAAAATTTGGAGATTGCTCAGCTGGTTTTCAGTCTTACCTTGGTCCAGTATTTCCTCACTATGTTGCCTTCCTTCCTTCTGGAATGGTAATGTATATCCTGTGCCATATGTTGGAAGCACATGATTTGCTTTTTGTTTTTGATTTTACAGGGGGGTTTCAGTTAAGAGACTGCCATGAGTTCAGAGGAGAGTTTGGGCTTTGAAACTGTGTTTAGACTGAAAGGCTATGGGGACTTTTGAAGGTGGACTGAATGCATTTTCACAATATGATATGGCTGCAAGCCTATGGGGGCCAGAGAGTGGACTGTATCATGCTGAAAATGGACTAAGCCTCTGAGACTGTAAGCAAGCCCCCAGCTACTTTGTCTTGTAACAGTTGCCTTGGTCATGGCCTTTCCCAGCAACAGAACAGTGACTAAGACAGTATTGGTATGAACTAACCAACACACATTCACACAGCCAGCTTTAGAACTTGTTTTCATTACTGCTACTTCTCTGGCTGAGATGGTTCAAGTCCACACTCATCTTTTCTAGTGTCAGCACTGAGGACAGACATGGGACTCTATAGCCCATCCACAAAAGGCTTCCCTTGGACAGGGGAAAATAGTGTCATCTGGAAGGTCACAGAGCCACCCGTCTGTGACAAAATTACAGTTATAGTTAGTCTAGGCAAAGATAATTTGGGGCTATGACCTGGATACAAAGAAAGGAAGGGGTCAGTGGTTCCAGTTGGAACCAGACAGTGCAGGCAAGGGAAGAGCCGGAGGCATGCTTCCAGGTGGACCCGTTTTATTTCCAAACAAGATTGCAAGCATAAATAAACTTCCCCAGTACCATACTGGGTTTTCATTCTATAAAAGGTATTTATTCCTAAAACTCTTCATAAAATCTGCCTTCCCCCTGTTGCAGTGGGGAATTGGCGAAAGTCAAAGGTTAAAAGGTCATGCACAAAACATTCCATTCGGCATTATTCTGTAAGTCTGAGTCCTCATAAATGAACACGAAAACACCAAGAGGTGTTTGCTACACATCACAGCACCTCAGGGCTTTCCTTCAGTATTCCAAAGTGTGACCTTTTCATAGCACAGGGAAGCGAAGCCAAACTGTCTTGGACTGAAGAGATCGGGCAGTAGAGCGTAACATATCTGTAAGAATAAAACCCCAAAGAACAAGAAAACTCAAGTATGTCATCAGATGCTGTGGGTGGCCCCTTTGTCCCTTATATTTTCTTTGCATCTGTGAGGCCTCTTCAGACATCCACCACCATTTACTTTCCATGATTTCTGCAGAATTTGGCTCATAGTTTGGGAAGAGAAATGCCATTTTGAGAGACTCTGTGAATAATTACATTTTCCTCTTTCTCAGAGGTAGATGAAGTCAAAATATAACTCACACCCTCAATTGGTGCAGAGGAGACCAGGAATGGAGCTTCAGGTGTAGCTTGAGGGTAAAGCACTTGCCAAGCACATAAGGCCTGGGGATCCACGCCCAGCACCTTGAAAAGATGGCCATCACTCAAATAGGAATGAAAATATCAGGTTAAAAAAAAATACTCTGTGATTGATTCCTGACCCCCATAACAACCTCAGCTGAAGAAGGGCATCAATTTTTATCCTAAATGTGAACAACAGTGACCCTGTTGAGGTATTAATGCTATGTGGCCAATTTAAAAAAAAGCAATTTATAAGCAAAATCAATCTTCAGAGATGAGTGGGTTAGTGTATACTAAATTACGACCTACTAAAAAGTACCTTAGAAAAGACTAATATTGGAAGAGGCCTCAAAGATCAGGTTATTCTACTCTCCGATTTTGGATAAAAGGGAGACCAGTGACATGGGCACATCAGTAAGGTAGCCTATGCTAATATTTCTACATGCAGACAGCACACATCAGCAAAGTAGCCTGTGCAGTCATTTTTATATGCATACAGCACACACACACACACAGAGTTACATTAGTTCTGTACATAAAGGTGCTAGTAGCTTTTATGGTAAATGAAAAGTCAGTGTGCAAATTTTCACTTGTTATCTTGTTGCTGGAAACCGGAAGCCGGTACCCTTCATAGAGTGGAAAGGTCTCTCTCTCTTCGTGATGAACTGGATCGTGACTTGGCTGAGTGTTCTCTGTACAGTCCCTTAATGTAGCATGGATTATCGGCAGAAGCTGGGGTGATAGGAAGAAGGGCAGGGTGCTCAACTCATATCTAGTCTGGAATCCCTTTAATATGCCCAAGATGCCCACACTGGCAGTGAAGACCTTCTATGAAGGTAAGGCTCGGCAGTTAGAACTCCAGGACAGGACCGGAAAGAGAACTAAGAGGAACGGGCAGTGTTAGCATCTGCCCTTGACCCAGAGGATTCCCTGAGGGTTCCCCTGGCCATCGTGGGCAGCGATGTGTAGATGAGTCTTACCTAAGCTGTTTAAACTACAGGTTCACTATCCCTCATCTGAAGAGCTGGGAACCAGATTATCAGGATTTTAATTTTTCTAGACATTAGAATATTTGAATATACATAATAAATTATCTTGCGAATGGAACCCAAATCTAATTGAGACATTCATTTGTGCTTTGTATACATCTGATCTACATGGCCTGAGGGTAGCTTCAACACAATATACTTAACAATTTTATATACAAATTAAACGTTCACTGGAATTTTCCATTTGTATCATAAGACCTGACTCAAAATTCTGGATTTTGGAATAGGTCAGATTTGGGTTAAGGATGACCAACCAGCATCATGTACCTAGTACAACATGACTTACTAGGTAAAAAGTTTCTAATTATTTTAATTTGCATATGCAGATAAATATCAAAGTATTTGATCCTTACTTACATGTGGTACTGCTATTATTATGTATCTTCTCACAAAATTACATGTGGATATAACTTTATGGTAGTCTTCTTTTTAAAATACCTTTTATCTTAAATTTTTTCTAATGTTTTTACAGAAAAACCCTGTTTAGCTCTATATATTAACATTAAATAACTTAAAAAATAAACAACTGCTATAGCAAAATAGTCCCATTTTTAGCTACGAGTGAAAAGTTGAGGTTTCAATGTACTAGGCCTTCTGCCAAAAATGGGCAAAGCTTTCTGCAGGCATTTCTCATCATTTTAAGCTATTATTAAACATATTTCCTTACTACCCCAAATATATACACACCACTTTAAGTAACTTATGCCAGCAGCATTCTTAAGTAACAACAGGCTGTTATTTTTCTATCTTTACTTATTTCATAATAGGAAACTTACTCTACAGTTAAATAAGTTTGTTCCCAGAACATTTTCCCAAGGAAATAGCCAGTACATGTAGCCTCATGTTTTCTTAATAGCAGGTAACTTTTAAGTATGCCTTTAGCCTCACTGAATTTACAGCATCCAGCTCAGAAAATTAATACTCCTGAGGAAGCTTTTGAGAAGGAATCTGTCTTGCCAGAAATCCCGTCAAAATTCCCACAGGAAACACAACCATCCTGGGAGGCAGAGGTTATGCAGTACCAGGGGCCACCCTTGGAGTGTCCACTAGACTCTGCTCTGCAGCCCACGTCAACCTGAGCAAACTGAAGAAAAGCTCACGGTTGGGTTGTTGTCGTTGTTGTTTTTGTTCCTCAGAATTTACTACCTTACCTAGAGCTGCAAAAACTACTTCTGGAAAGAACACAACAGAGGCAGGATCTAAGGCTGTTTCTAGCTCCTCAAACTGTGGCCACTCCTACCTAGCACTTGGGCTTCAAAAAAGAACAGCAAAAAAAACGATTCATTTGGGAAACCAAGTTCAGATGTCTTTAACCAAGTTCGTCAGAGTCACTTTGTAACTTATTATAAGGTCTGTAGGGTACAGATTTCAGTACTAACACAAAACGAGGACAAGGTGATGACTGAAAAGCACGGGTTTTCCCAAAGCAGAGGTCAAGGACTGCGTGCGTCTGAGGAGTTCCCTCCATCACAGGTTTTGATCCAGCCATTTGATGTAACTATTCCTAGTCCGGATTCCCACGGAGAAGTTGGTCGGCCAGCTTGTGAAAATCATACAGCCATGGAAGCCATCCTCAAAGTGATCCAAGGTCACGTTCACACCCGCACTCTCCAAGCGCTTGGCGTACATGATCCCATCATCCCGCAGGACGTCATGCTCGCACGTGAGGATGTAGGTCTTTGGGAGGGCCTGAAGCACTTCCTGCTCTGCGATGAGCGGAGAAGCAGCAGCATCCAGCAGCTGAGGGAGGTCCTTGACGATCCTGGCGTCACCAGTGGTCTGCATGACAGGCTTGTAGTTCTTTTTGATGGATGTGGGCAACAGGGATGTCCAGTCGAGACGGGCCCTGAGGGCTGCAGCCCTTTCTACATCAAGTGAAGTGTGATTGTTCACAATCATTGCCTCTACAAAGTCGTAGTTGCCCTTGAGGTAGTGTATCCAATACCTAACCATGACGTGCCGCGGCAGGATGGGGACGTTCACGCTCTGCTGGTAAGAGGGTGTGTTGAAGTCCAAAGCCTGCAAGACCGGGTAGATCAGAGCCTGTAGTTTGAGCTTATTCTTCAGGCTCGCAACGTGGGTAAACTAGAACAGAAGAAATACATTACTTCATTTTGTGTAGATCCTTTTACAGAATGCTTTAAATAAAGAAACCCTGCCCCTCCCCCAACCCCCCCCCCCCCCCGAATTACAGCACACCAAGCTGCTGGACAATCCCTCAGGAATGGTTACTATTTGTGACTCCTAGCTAGATTCGAATCAATTCATGGTCATGTGACCTCTGATGTCTCTAAAGCCCCAATGACACTCTACTGGGCTCTATTCTTTTGTACTTACACGCCTTGTTGCATATTACCTATAAGTAAAGTCTAGGCCACATTTATAAGATGCCAAATGTCCAGTGGCTTCTAGAATAGAAAAAAAAAAAAATCACAAATCTTCCTCTTCTGGGGAAGGCTAGGAACAGTGAACGCAGGGATGGTGGGACTCCGGAGTTTATAGGTACTCAGGGACAAGCTGGGACCTTAGCCTCTGTGCTGGGACAGGCAGTGAGCACTTGCCCAGAGCGAGCTTGAATTGGAAGGAAAATGACTTCCATGCCCGCAACCTCAGCTTACCAGTGACTCCACAGGGTGACTGTATTGTAATTCCAGCATTTAAATTTTTACCTGTGGCCGGGCGGTGGTGGCGCACGCCTTTAATCCCAGCACTTGGGAGGCAGAGGCAGGCGGATTTCTGAGTTCGAGGCCAGCCTGGTCTACAGAGTGAGTTCCAGGACAGCCAGGACTACACAGAGAAACCCTGTCTCGAAAAACCAAAAAAAAAAAAAAAAAAAAAAAAAAAAAAAAAAAAAAAAAAATTTTTTACCTGTGAATGCTGCATCTAAAAAGAAGGTGGCGTGTTTCACGGTAACTGGATAACTGTCACTTTTAGAAATCCATCTCATGGTAATATGTATGTAACAACCGTGTGCATATGGTGTCCCTACATCCCTGTAACAGTCCTGAAGCTGGATGATATGATCTTCACATTTCCAAGGCTCACAGAACAAAGGGATTTAGCCATGGACTTACAACTCTCCAATCTGAAACCAAAATCCTATCTTTGAGGCCTATGAGCCAGGCACGGTGGTATGTACCTTCAATCCAGCAGTCTAGACGGCTAAGACAATAGGATCAGAACTTGTAGGTTGGCTTGAACTACACTGTAAGACCGCATTTCAAAACAAAACACAAAAACAAACAAGAAGAGTGATAGAGACTGGGAGTGTGGGAGTACAGGCCCGTAATCTTAAGCCTCGAGAGGCAGAGGCAGGAGGACCAGAAATACAAAGTTATCTAAATTACAGAAAGAATTTAAGACTAACCAGGGCTACATGATACCCTACCTCAAACAAACAAACAAAACAAACAAAAAACAAAACAAAAACAAAAAAATAATAAATACAACTTTGGAAAAATGGCTTAGTATTTTAATTTCCCTTAAAACTCTAAGAAAACAGCCATAAGAACTGAAATTTCAGCCAAGATATTCCATTGTCCAAGTCAAACAGTACCAGGCCAGTGGGGTTACTTCATGTCCACACATCTTCCTGAGGAACATTAGCATTTTCTGAGACATTCCTCAGTGCCCGCTTCCAAAAACAAAAACCAAAAACCAAAAAAACCCTGTGAGAAGGGTCCCGGGACAATCCATGAGGGTGCTAGCTAGCCCAGCACCGCGCACCACGTGTGAAGAACGTGGCGTCAGCTGCGCATGCTCACCCCACCCACCTATCATTAGGACCCTGAGGTGGTGGTTACCTGCTGTCCAAGGACGGCAGCCAGATTCCCACCAGCACTGTCTCCAGAAATGCCCACTCTTCCAGGGTCAACCTTGTACCTGTCTAAGACTTCTGGCTGCAGGAAGTATTTCGTGGCACGGATGACATCATAAATTTGCTCAGGAAAATAAACCTGTGGGACTAGCCTGTATCTGTGAAGACAAAATGGGTGTTCATTTTAGGACGTTTTAATGGCTACTGGACATCTAGAGAGGAAAAAAAAAATGCAAAAGCCAGAAATAGACAAGAAATTAAAATAAATATAAGATATAAGCATAAACCATTTGTTTTCTTGTAAAGTAGGCATAGAAGGTAACTTGGTATAGACAAAGTTCTTTAAAACGTTCAAGCTGGCTCTCCTAGTTAGAGTCAGCTGTTAACTGGGCACAGCCCAGTGTTAGCTGAGGGAGTCTCTGTTGGGGAACAGGTTGGCCTGTGAGCTGGCGGGGGGTGGGGGGGGGCATTTTCATGCTTACTGAGGTATGTGAGAGGGCCCAGCACACTGTGGGCAGCAGCCCCTGCTGTGAGCGGTAGCCACTGGGCAGATGTCCTGGGTCCTTATGGAAGCAGGTTGAACTCTATGCAGAGGGAGCAAAACAGTGGCCAGAGATGCCCTATGGCTTCTGCTTCATGTCCTGCCCAGATCTTTCTCCAGCCTCCCCTCTGATGTGTTTATAAAAAGAGAAAGAGAATATGTTCTGTGGGTGTGTGGTGAGTCATGGGGAAGGAGCTGTCTCAGCAGGCCCATGCTGAGGCATCTCTTCCCTAAGGGACCAGCCACACAATGGTACAGTAGAGAATAGAGTTTATTCAGGGCATGGGGAGGGGAGCTAAGAGGGTAGTAGAGGCAGAGAGAGAGAGACAATAGAAAAGCAGAGAAGTAGAGGCCGCCCATGACCATGAGAGGGTAGGGGGGAGCGGGGTAGGGAAGAGCCCAAGAGGGCAAAAGAGAAGCAAGAAGCAAGAATGCAAGAGAGAGGAGGGGGCAAGGAGCTGTTGCCAGGTAAAGACGGGGTAGAGTTTAGACAGAATGCTAGCACCCTCAATGAGGACTTGAACCAGGATGCGAACACTAAATAAGCCTTTTCTTATTTGGCCACCTTGCTTTTGGTCACATTTTATCACAGCAAAAAAAAAAAAAGCAAACTACAAACTACACCAGCCATGGTGGGTGAACATGGATTCTCCCAGAGGAAGCTGAGGCAGGAGGATTAGGCCAGCAGAGTGTCCATCTTTATGAGGCAAGAACGAAGTGTCATTCAAGACGACTCAGTGGCTGGTGTGGGTTCAAACCTCAAGAGTCTGACACTGGGCAGGTTATTTCAGGAAAGGGTTTCCTGGTGATAATTAACTCCATCCCATTTACCAATAAAGCTTAAGGCCTGACTGCATCAAAACTCTTTGTGAAGTGCATGTGGCCTCTTCCATAATGATGGGTTCTATAGATTGACTACATGTGGCATCTTAAGGACCTGGGGCCGGTCTGGTGTGGTCTTGGTCATACAGGTAGCACAAAGGTCGCCGGGCTATTAACTACATCCATTCTCAGCCTTCTTGGAGGAAAACAGAGACTCTCTTTTCTTTGAAGAGACAAGCCCATGTGCTTAGGGGATCCTGGATCCCCTAGTGCCTGCCCATGAGCACAAGGACCTCTGTGTCCTCTACAGGCTGGGGCCAACCTGGGTCACATAGAAGGATCCTATCTCAAAAAGCAGCTTCTCAGACATCCAACTGTCTGCACCAACAGCTCAAGGCTTGAATGTGCAGGTGTTTCTCATTAGGATCCTTATGCGGATACGAGTGGCTCCGTAACAAACTTTGGGGATTTATTTTGGAAGGTCTATCTACCACTCTTGACGGCTCTGGGTTAAGTAAGTAACAGCTAACTAACAGCATCAGCCAATTCACTGCTCTCAATTTACCACACTTCATTCGATAACTACAAGAAAAGCTGTCTGCTGGAGAGAGAGGCCTATGCCAGGAGCCATTAAATCCAAGGAATGCACTTGCACGCTGGAACATTAGTAAAATGTCTTTTTAACTACAAAGAGAAAACGAAGTTAGCACACAGCCTCATCCAGATCCTCTGGGGTCTCCTAAGGCGCACTTTGAAACACCAGAAGTCTGTCATCTTATTCAGTAAAAAGTGTCAGAAGCCCACGCTCAAGATGATTTGCGTGTGTATGGACAGTTCAGTCTGACCCTCACACTTTCCCATCCTCCTCCTGTGCTTAACTCGACTTCTCCTTGGACCCTAATCCCACTTGCTTCTCGGGCTGAGTTGATTCAAGCCGTGCCTTGGGCTGTAATCTCAGTCTCTTACGAAGCTGAGGCAGAATTCTGAATTCAAAAGTCCTGCTGGTTCACACGTCTAGCCTGGGACACCTTGTCATAAATGAAGAAGAAGAAGAAAAAAAAAAAAAAAAAAAATATATAGCATGCAATACCCATAGGCACATAGACAGAAGGGGACTACACTATTTATTCCACTAGGTGGCGACATCTCTCAAGATTGTATTTATCCCTGCTCCTCCATGTAGTTTTTCTGATTTCAAACAAATAAAAGAAAAAAAAAAAAAAAAAAAAAAACAGATGCACTTCAGGAGTCAAGACATGCAAATATATATATATTTTTTCCTTTTCTCATTCCATCACTGTCTTAGAGTTTCCGTTGCTGTGATGAAACACCATGAGCAAAAAGCAAGCTGGTGAGGAAAGGTTTACTCAAGCAGGGCAGGAACCTGGAGGCAGGGGCTGAAGCAGAGGCCATGGAGGGATGCTGCTTACTGGCGAGCTCCCCATGGCTTGCTCAGCCTGATGTCTTATAGAACCCAAGGATGGTACCACCCACAATGGGCTGGGCCCTCTCCCATCAATCACTGAGAAAATGCCCTACAGCTAGATCTTATGGAGGCATTTTCTAAATTAAGGTTCCCTCCTTTCAGAAAACTCAAGTTTGTGTGTCAAGTTGTCATAAGCCCAGCAAGCATGGTCACTGCCCCATATATCATAATAAAGAGTGTTTCTACTTGCACAAATTTGTGCCAGGATATACACATGCATTAAGCTGAGTTTCCAGGCACTGTCCTACGAAAGTCCTCAGAGTCTTTGGGTTGAAGGAAATAAAATCTGGGAAAACCAGTAACCCATTGATTAATCCTGTCAGTTAATAGCTTACTAAACTAACGTAAGCACCTTTGCTCCATTAATATATTCCTAAATTTTACTCGGTAAGAAAAGACACTCCTTTTGTAGAGCAGAGAAGGAATATACTGAAAGCAGTCAGATTCCAGTCACTTCAACGTGGTAACATTTTCCTGAGAGAGCCAACAATGTTTGCAATGTATTGATAGACAAAGAGAAGCGTCAGGAGGAAATTCATGAGTGGTTTATCTAAAGAAAGGTGACAGCCTGGGCTAGTGGCAGAGGCCAGTAATGCCGAGTTGGGATTGGAGTGCGTCCCAAGAGTGAGTCCAAAGCCAACCTAGGTAACTACAGATGATAATACTCTCTCAAAATATGAAACAGAATAAAAGCCTGGATATATAGCTCGGTGGTACAGGGTTTGCCTGTGTGTATGAGCCCCGCGGATATACAACTCAGTGGAACAGGGTTTGCCTGTGTGTATGAGTCCCGAGAGAGGAAGGGAAGGATGGAGGGAGAGAGTATGCTTGCTGACTGCTGCTCAAGCTCCAAGTTAGGTCCCTGGAAAGCACTGGAAAAGCATGTGCCACCATACCCAACTCAGACAATTGTATGTGTGTGTGCATATGTGAGTGAGTATATATGTTGGTGTGTGGTTTTTTGCAACACACTGAAGGTTCACATTACTTCCTTTGTGCAGCAAATCCTCAGACTAGGTTTCTGGTGTCTCAGAACAAACATCATGATTTGGGTGGATTACAATATTCCTGTACACATTAACACCATGTTTTTCCTTGTCAGGAGAGGTGGCACACGCCTATAATCCTGACACTCAGAGTTTAGATGCAGGAAGATCAGAAACTCAAGGTCAATTTCAGCTATAAGGCTAGCCTGAGCTACACATCATAAACAACAAAACGCCTTACCCAGAGTAAAACGTATCTTTCTTACCAGATGTGCTAATCTGCACACAGATGTAACTCTAGCGCTGTGGTAATCTGCACATATGTAATTCCAGCGCTGTGGTAATCTGCACATATGTAATTCTAGCATGGAGGAGACTGGGGAGGATGGATGCCACAAGTTCGAGACCAGCTGAGCTCCATAGCATGTACAGGCCAGGCAGAACTGTAGTTGCAGGACAGTGTCTCAAACAAACAAACATGAAAAATACACCACACACTTTCCTTCTAAATTCTGCCTGTACTTCACCTAATGCTAGCAGTTTCTCAAAAACACTGAGGTGTAAGCCCTGCCCCCCCCCAAAAAAAATTCCAATTTCACTACTGTTGGAATCTATCCAACAACTATCTTAAAAGAAAAATCCCCAAGAATCCCAGTGTTGCACCAGGTCAGACACATTAGAACCCTATCACATGCTCTCCTTTCCTCCCCTCCCCCACTCAGGGTGCTTCCTGTTCTCACTGCAGAATGCTGGTCCCCTCCCCACCACTGCAAAGATTCTTCCCTATCATTTCCTCATCAAAAGTCCCCTACCTTTCATTCTAAATGACACTTCTTTCGATAACTTTTTGAGTATCTCCTTTCTAGAATCCCAGCTCTTTGACAATACATTGTAAATTAGACACCTCAAATTTCTTGAGAAAAGAAAGGTGAAAAATAGTCACTGTTCTACTGAGCAGTGGCTCTGTGAGCTAATGTTTGGTTTTGCTGAAGCAGTATCTCCTAGAGCCCAGACAAGCCTCAAACTAGCTGAGGATGACCTTGAACACCTTCTGAGTGTCAGAATTACAGACAGGGGTTAAATGGTACTGCCATCAAAACCTGATTTTATGCAATGCAGGCAATCTACCGCCAGCCCTGAATGCTTTGGCATTTACTACAATGACAAGGAAGGGAGGCAATGCAGAGAGACTGGTAATCTGGCATCTGGAATCTCACTAGTGTCCAACATGGTTGGAACAAGCATTGTCCCTCAAAACTAACATAACCTGGAAGCCGTGCCACCTGCTGTCTGCAGGACAACGTTCACCTCAGGTTATGCCAGGTGGGTGAAAGGCTGTATGACAGTGGAAAATGAAATCCTCTTCCTGTTAGCTTTCAGTGCAACAGAGAGAAGGGTCAAGGCCTTTCCAGACAACTTCGTTTTTTCTTTCTTCTTCCAAGGAAATTTTGATCAGTTCATTATGGAAACCATAAAAGGCTTACCATCCTCCAAAAGTTTAAAGAACCTAGATCTTCAGTAGGGGGAATCCAAAATAAATTAATAATTATATACGGCTCAAGCTCTCTAGAGACAACTCAGAGGAACAATCTACGTATTCCTTTATCAAAGTTCCTTTTTATTAAAGGAAAGTACAGTAGGGGCTGGGAACAGAGCTCAGTTGGTGGAGTGTTTGCCTACTATGAAGCCCCAGGTTCCACCCGCAGCACCACATAAAAATAGGCATGGTGCCACATGCCTATAAACCCAGCGACTCAAGAAATGCAGGCAGGAGGATCAGAAGTACAAGGTCATCCTTAACTATGTAGCAAGTTCAAAGCCAACTTTGGCTACATGAAACCCGATTTATAAATAAATAAATAAATAAATAAATAAATAAATAAAAGGAGGAAGAGGAGCAAGGAGAAGGGAGGAAAAGAGGGAAAGGAGGAGACGTTCAGACAGCAGCTGTGCTGGGAATCAAGAGCTGTCCGTTTTTATTGGAAGTGCAGTTTGGGTATGAACACTGGAGACCAGTCTCCCTTGCTGTTTACACCCTCAACACTGGACTCGAGAACAAGAAGCGTTCACACCACCCTGACCAGCAATCCTTCAGCAAAGGAGGTGGCTGTTAGAGTGAACACTTGACTGACTGGATGGACAAACACTCGATAAACCAGGCATGGCGTCTATCTCCCCAGCACTTCAGTGGCTGAGACAACGAAGACTTCTGTGAGTATGAGGCTAGTCTGGCTACAGATGAGATCCTTGTCTCAAAAAGGTAGGGGAAGACAGATAGCTCAGTGGGTAAAGCACCTGCCCTGAACACTCAAGGGGGAAGGGGCTGATTTCAATCCCCAGAACCCATGTAACAAGCCAGGCATGGTGGTATGTGTTACTAATTCAAGTATAGGAAAGGCGGAGACTGGTGAGAGTCCTTGGGCTTGCTGGTCTCGAGCCTAGTCTGCTTGGTGAGGAGTAACAGACCTGGGCTGGGGGGCTCGGGGGCAGTGGACAATTTCTAAGGAAGAACACCTCTGGTTGTTCTTTGATCCCTATATGCTTGTCACATGCATCCACAAACACACAAATACACCCAGGCTTCAAAAAATTCGATCAATATTGGGAGGCGCCACAAAAATCTTAAGAGGTTGACGGCTGGAGCCCAGATGTGAAGTCTATTTAAACAGTTCGACTCTCCCAATGTGCTGGTCCCAGCTTGAGACTTCCAGAGGCTCACAAAAGCTCAGTAGCAGAACACTTGCCTAGAATGCATCAGGTCCTAAGTTTGGTCTCCAAGACTTCGAGAAGGAAATGCCTTCCAGAGCTTTATCTGTAAAGGCTGAGACACTCCAGTTCCAGGTGCTTATCTCGACTCCCTCTCCCCCCCCCCCCCCCCCCCCCCGTTCAGAAGCAAACCTCACTCTTAACCTCAGCCGAGACACTCTGACAGCACTACAGAAGGAACCTAGGCTATCCAGGACACTGTGTGCTTCTAGCTTCCTCTCTTGGTATAGCTACAGAGGCTAAAGAGGAAGCCACAAGCCCCAGTGTGAACCAGTGGGGCCAGACTTCTCAGCTCACGGGGATTTTTCTGTCATCGCTGGACTGTGAACGCAGCATAGCTCTGTGTGTGCACAGGTGTCTCACAGTACAAGTGTGTGTATGCGTATATACGAAGAGGTCACAGGCCAACCCTGGCTGGCATTTCTCAAGATGCCACCCACTTTGCTTTCGAGACAGTCCCTCACTGGGCTGGCACTCACAGGGTAGACTGGGCTGGCAGGCAAGTGAGCCCTGGGACCTATTCCTCCACCTCCCTTGTACTAGGATTACAAATTGGCTTTTCTCCAGTTTGAATGAGTTCTGGGGATGGGATTTTGGCCTCCATTCCTGCACAGTAAACACTTTGCCAAATGAGCTATCTCTCTGAACCACTCCCTCTCATCTCAAATTTTAAAGGACCTCACACATAAGAGAAAGGCTCAGGACTTCTTCTCTTTGGGACTTGATTTAAGAAGCCGTAAGAGAGGCACCACAACTAACTAAGAATGTTTGAAAGGAGTGATTTGCAACTTAGCTTCAGAAAAAAAAAAAAAAATCAAACAGTCTATTTTCTGGAAGCAGCCAGGTAGATCTTCTCTCTGGAGAATTACGTAGTGTGACGCTGTTTGATGCTGGCTGGGGCAGACATGGCCGAGTAGGCATGTGTTGGGCTGATCTCCGTTTGTGTTGTTTTATTTGGTTTGTGTTCAGGAAGGTTCAAGTTGATCTGCTCTTCCCAGTTTTTTCGGCTGCTATTGTTGTTGTTGGTGGTGGTGGTGGTGTGCGTGTGTATAGAGGCAGGAACCCAGAGCTGCACACATTTGAAAAGAGCAATCTACCCCTGTGTCACCTCCCTGTGGCTCCACTTAACCGCTCCAGGAAGAGAACAAAGTGAAGCAGATTTATCAGTGAGGTAGGTGACCGTATGGTTTTCAGACTGCCACATACCTAAAGCTACTTAAGCACGTGGACATTGCACAGTGTCCCGTTAAAGCACTGTGGCTTTGGAAGCTTGTAGCCCCAAACTGTATGGACCATAAAAACAAGGCCCTGAAGTGTCCAGTGCTTATACCAGGACAACCGTCAAAGCCTAAGCACATCGGTATCTTGTGTGAGCAAGCCAGCAGCGGAACCAATGCACAGCAAAGCCTCAAGCTCTCCTGACATTTGGTGGAGTGTTATGTGGTTGGCATCTATGTAGAATAGTGAATAAATGCAGAAGAAATTATTTAATTAAAAGCAAAAACCTGAGCGTTTTCCACAACAAAAAAGGGGGTGTATGATAAATCCCTTATAGAATTTAATATTATCCAGCATCCTCTGTGTACTGACAACCAAGAATACCCAGGTTTATTATTGTAATGGCTAACCTTGGTTGACACAGCCAATGTTGGACTACCTGAATCACAACCTTTAAGTCACACTAATAGATCTTCTTTACATACGTATTCACACACACACACACACACACACACACACACACACACACACACACTCTATTGACCTGTTCCTTTAGAGAACCCCAACTAACAAATTATCTCATAGCGTACCTTTGAAAAGAAGGTATGAATCCCTCTTGTCCCTTATAGCCTATGATCCTAGCAAAGGTTTAAAGGGAGTGTGTTAGAAATACCCTACTTTGTGAATGTAAAACAAGATACATACTGTACAACTAGTGTGTGATACTTGCCCAGTACCCTAGATGGCCCTGAGTAGGAGGCCCTGGCTTTGCCTATGTTCTAAAATGAAGGCCTGTCTGTGAGTTAGCTGCCAGGCCTGTCCCTGACCCCTGCAGACCAGCACAGATAGTGCATGTATAGGAATCCCAATTCGTGCTGAGGATGACTTGAGGTGATTCCATTTCCAAGCTTCCCCAGGCCTCACCCTCCAGCTCCCAGAGATATAAACATCACCAAAGGCTGATCCACAGGGAGCGAAGTCACCCCCAGGGAACCCTGTGGCAGCGGATCTCTCTGCTGAGGGCAGGGGAGGCTCTGGGAGAACCCAGCATCTACAATGTTGCTGAAGACTCTGGGGTTCTCTGCCCTCATTCTTGGGAGTATGATCCTTGAACTAATTCATTCTCATTCATATTTTCTCTCTCTCTCTCTCTCTCTCTCCAGAAGCCCTCTCATCTCACCACCCACCCCAGACTTCATATCCACGTTCCTCTGTCTACTTAGGTCTCATTTTTCCTTAAGGGATTCTGTTCTGACAACGGTTTGATTTTTCTCTTTTAAAGTTTGTTTTGCTCTTTTGTTTCTTAAAGATGGGGGGTCTTATGGGAGCCCAGGCTGGCCTTGAACTTTCCACATAGACAAGGACGACCTGAACTTCTCATCCTCCTGCTTTTATAGCTCCACTGCTGGCATCACAGACATGCAGGGCTGGAGACCACATCCAGGGCTTCGTGTAAGCTGGGCTACACCATAAGCTCCAAATACCGCTTTCCTAAAGGTTCCTTTTCTGACCCTTCAAACAATAGACAGTCTTACCCATAGATGCTCAACTTCTGCTCACCACCCACTTCGTATCGATCATCACACTTAAACTTCTGGGTCGAGATTTTTAGACTGTGAGGGTGAGAGCTAAATCTTACTCTGTGATACCAGGACTTAACACTGCAATTGGCCCAGAAGAGAAAGTAAATCAACATTCAAGGAAAAAGAAGGAAAAGGAAAGAAGTGAGCCAGTAAGAACAACAATGCTCCCAGGTTAGACCTCTGGACGTGCTCTTCAGGGAGAATACAATGGTCATGTGATGTTAGCTATTCTTCAGCTACAGCATGGGATATAATTCTTTCTGAGGCTAGCCTGGGCTCAAACTCCCTTATCTCATACTACTGTCCACAGTAAATGTGCACTGAATAATGTGCCATTTGATCGCTGACTTACCTGCTCAGTGCTTTAAGAAGTGTCCAACGATTTGACATTGCAACACAATTCTGTCATCTACAAACACATTTGAGTGCATTCACAACTATTCTGGGACAGATGTAACCCATGGGCTGACCACAGGTTGGACAGGTCTACGAGAACACCAGAGACCCCTTTATTCCAATTGTTTAAACCGATCCCTAGACACATCTGTGAGCTCCCCATCTCAAGTCATCATGATCTACTTTGTGTTCACACTGCAGCCTTATATAAGATGCTGGGAACCAGATGAAGCCTTCATGTCTTCTGTTCCCAGGAAGGATTCCTAATTCTATATTGCTTATGGGTTCAGTGAGCTGCCTGAAGGTGCCCCTGCACTATGCTCCTCCCAGTGGTAAACATCTGGATGCCCATTATCCAGAGTCAGCACAATGGGAAGGTAAGAAGAATGCAACTGCTTCTGAGGTCTAACTCTTTCTAAAAATCTTGAACATATCTTATATACCTTCCTGGGTGCCTAGACTCAAAAGTGACATCTGTGTCACTGGAGTCAAGAGACTTCGAGGTAGAGTAGGGTGTGCATGCAGCAAGACCTCAGGGTGTGCTGCCCATGTTGCTACTGAAGACCTGAGGGCAGGTAAACAAGATCCTGCTGAGGTGAGATCCTCAGGGTGCCAAGTGAAGTAAGCCTGATTTCCTTCCTTCTCTAGGCCTTTGAATAACTATAGCAGAAACCACTGAAGAGCCCCTGAAGCTTCTTTAATACCACATTCCAGGGTCTTGTTTTAAGGGCTTGGCTCCTTCAATGTCCTTCTGAATCCTGACCAGTGGCCCAGGCATAAAGACACAGTTGTTTATTGAATGGTTTCTGCATTGTTGAACTTCACTGGAGAGCCCTCAGAGATCTGAGAGGTTGGCTGCAGGTTCAGAAAAACCTGGAGCTGCACAGGGCAACTACAACTAAACCTGCTGAGGTGAAAGCATCCTCAGCCACACTGTGTGAGTCCAGGGTTCTGTCACAGCGCAGGGCTGGCCTGATACCTCAGTATAGTAGTTCTGCATAGACCACAGCAGGAGGATTCCCTGATGAACATGAGAGGTCCTTTTATTCCAATTGTCTAAACTGATTCCTAGACAGGTCTGGGAGGTCTCCTTCCCAAGTCAGCTCGATCTCCTTGGTGTTCACACTACAGTGAACATAAGGTGTTGGGAACCCAGGTGAGGTCTTCCTGTTTTCTGTTCCCAGGAAGGATCCCTAATCCCACCTCAGGTCTACAGCACGGCAAGAGGGTTGAAAGCCATGAATGGGAAGAGGCAGAGGAAAGGGAGAACTGGATGAGCCTGAGTCATACAAGCAGTTGGGGCCTTCCCTGTCAGGTCATGTGGCCTTATCAGTTTCTTCTGATCTAGGCTTCATAGCTAGTAAGACATGGAAACCTGTAAAGCTTCTAGCCTGTGGTCAGTCCACATGCCACCTCTGTGTCTACTTAGCTAGCTCATCTCCTGTAGATGAATTAATTTTTTTTTCTGTGCAGAAAATAATAAAATACATACAGTATGGGGATACGAGGGAGGGGGGCACATGAGTGAGTGTGTGTGTGTGTGTGTGTGCGTGTGTGTGTATATGTGTGTGTGTGTGTGTGTGTGTGTGAGTGTGCGCGCGCGCGCACGCACTATTCATGTGTGCTGCTTCATGCTCCTGTAAATGTGTGTGAAGAGACCAGAGATCAACACTGGGTGTTTTCTCTATTGCTCTTTACCTATTAAGATAAGGTCTCTCAGTGAACTTGGAGCACAGCAATTCAGCCAGACTGACA
The DNA here is from genome assembly GCF_011762505.2 of Arvicanthis niloticus. Lineage (NCBI taxonomy): Eukaryota > Metazoa > Chordata > Mammalia > Rodentia > Muridae > Arvicanthis > Arvicanthis niloticus. Next base: position 13,068,938 of record NC_047661.1, on the reverse strand, counting down.
AACACCTGCAACTCCAGTTCAAGGGATCTGACACACTCTTCTGGTTTCTGTGGGCACCAGCACTCATGTGCACATACCCCCACACAGACATGGACACATACAAAAAATAAATAAAAATCTGAGTAAGAGTTGTGACTAGTGGTAGCTACTCACTCAACAGAAACGACGACGGCGTTCAGCTCCTCGGCCATCGCTGTGCACAGCTGGTCATAGTAGCTGATTTCTAAGAGAGAAGAATTAATCACTACAAAGGCGGCCATTCAGGCTATCCACTCTCACACGCTGCTGAGTATAGACTGTTTTTAGACTAAGATAATAATAACAACAAACACTGAAAGAGGCATGTGAGCCAGGTGTATGCACTTGCTTCTGAAGTCAGTACCTGAGAGGCAGAGGCAGGAGGATCAGGGGTTCAAGGCTGCCATGGACATTACCCTGGGATACATGAAACTGCTCAAAGCCCCCCCCCTCAAAAAAAAAAAAAACAGGAAGGGGTTAGGGAGAGAGGAAGAAAAGAGGAAGGAGGGAGGAGAAGGGAAGGGGTAGGGAGGGAGGTGGGAAGAGATGTTTAGAAAGTGAGGGAAGAACGAAAGGCAAAACACTCAACTGCAAAAATTACACCTATTTTATGATAAAATGTAATTACTATAAGAGGAAATCAGTACTGAGTGAGTTTTGACTATGTTTTTAACTGACTAAACATTTATTTCATGCTGGGCTTATGAAACGTACCACATTAATTCTGATGTCGAAGCTCTTCAGATATATACTATCAAGACAAATCACAGCAAATTAGCAGTTTCCTCCTTAGAATTCTAAGATTTTATACTTTTAACATCTTCATTTGCTGTGATTCAGGAAAACTACCAACGTGAAGAATAGGGTAGTTTCTTTACAGCAGAGAAGCAGAGTTTTAGGAAGTTTTAGCATTTTCTAGAAAGGGGACTCAAATGCCCTCAGGAACAATATAACTTTAAGAGGTAAGGATTGATTTCTTGTAATTCTCCTTCCAGTACTTTACAGCTCACCAGACTGGCATATAATGCAGTTGGTAGAGCACCTGACTAACAAACATGAAGCTTTGGGTTTGAACCTAACAGCACATTAACTGGGGGAGGTAGCAGACACCTGTAATCCCAGCACTCAGGAGCTGAAGGCTGGAGAATCAGAAGTTTAAGATCACTCATAGTGAAGGGCTACACAGTGAAGCTAGCCTAAGCACATGGAACCCTGCCCCCAAACAAACAAGTAAACAACAAAAAAAGATTTACTGTTTCAGCAGAGGGCCCAATATTTCCTTCCTTAGTGACTTGCAAAGTTCTTAGACGCAGAAGGTTAAGGACTACATGTCTGCCTGCATACATACCAGCCCAGCTCTCCCTCAGACACACCAGCCAAAACTAAGGCACAGTGGATAGGCTGACTCTCATAACCGCACCACTCCGTCATCTATCCTTCCTGCCTTGGATAGGACATCACACACACACACACACACACACACACACACACACACACACACACACACACGTGTCCAGTGCCCCAGACCCCACCTGTCCCAGGCGGAGGCCCCATCTTAGTCATTTTTAGATCTGTGTCTCTAGCACACAAGAGTAACTATGATGCTTAGCACTGGTTGTCAATTTGACGGAGATGTACAATCACCTCTGGGCATGTCTGTGACAAGTTTCTAGACTTGTCAACCGGGGAAGGAAGACCCATCCTGACTGGGGATGGCAGGATTCCATGGGTCCTGCTCCAGGACTGAAGAGAAAAGTTAACTACAACTATACAAAACAACAATAACAACAAAACTCTAGATACAATGTAACAAGCCACACCTCATGTTTCTGCCCATGGCCTTCCTTCCTGTCACCATGGACTGAACCCTCAGAATGTAAGCTATAATAAAACTCTTCTTTCCTTCCTTCCTTCCTTCCTTCCTTCCTTCCTTCCTTCCTTCCTTCCCTCCCTCCCTCCTTCCTTTCTTCCTCCCTCCCTCCTTGATTCAATATTTTGTCATAGCAATGAAGACCCAACTGATACAGTGATGACTCCTGGACCAGGTCTGCTCACAGCTGTGAGTGTCTGCACTAAAAGTCACGTCTTGAACAAATTCACATCGTCAGTGGGAACTAGCCAGTGACTAACAGAATACCTGATGGGTATAGCGCTAAACAAGATGGAGTTGTGAGAGAGAGTTGTACATTTTATATTTTGTGCCTTAAAAGTTCATATAAAAAACATAATAATTGAATCACTTTTTCTTTCTAGTTTGTTAATATTACACTTTTATTTGTGTGTATCTTGTCTCGGTGCCCACAATGCCCACGTAGAGGTCAGAGGACAAGTTCAAGGAGTCAATTCTCCTCTCACCACGTGGGTCCCACGGATGGAACTCAGTCATCAGGCCTGGTGGCCAACACTTCTGTCTGCTGGACCATATTCCAAGTCTGTTGATACATTTTCTGTATGGAGAATACCAAAATCTCTGGACTGTGGATGAGAAACGAGGTCATGGTCACTACAGGCAGAAGCCCTGAGCTTCTGAGACAGGCTCTGCCCATGACGCAGTGCTAAGCAGTCTGCTTCTTCGAACTGGTTCTGCTCATGAGCGCTGTCTGACTCCAAAGAAAACACCTCTGCGCTTGGACACACTGTGTGGTTTCTTTTAATTGCTGCATACTTTGCGGTATTTTCCTCATTGGGTTTCGAAAGCTAATGCTGAGTTAACATGTAGTAAGCAATGCCCGCTCTGTTTTGTAAGAAGAAGCCTTCAGAATCAAGTTGATAAGGGCTACAGAGAACTACCTCACGTGCTAGTAAATATAGTAACTTCTGGTCAAAAAACAAACAAACAAACAAACAAAAGACTAATAAAGTTGAGCTTATTCTCATATGGAAAGCTAATATCACCGGATTATAGTAAGTCTATGATTTAGATCACAGGAGCTTATGCATGGCGTACAGCACTCTGCCATCTACGAAGCTACATTCTTAGCTCAAAAAAGACTTTCAAAGCAATCTGCACTAGGAAGTAAATCAACAAGGTTTAGGGCTGGCGCTCAGTTGGAGAGCCATTGTCTCACGTGAACGATGCAACACTTCCAACCCCCAGTGCTATAGATGGGAAGACAGGAAGGAAGACAGGAAGAAAACAAGAGAGGAAGGAAGGAGAAACCTCTCTAGATATAACCATATAAACGAAAGAGGCACCACCAGGGCAACATAGGAACCAGGATATTCCAGGAGAACCAAGGGTCCCAGGGATCACACCCCTCCCAGAGCCAAGCACACCTAAAGGTGAAAAGGAGGACTTACTTGCACTAGCCAAGGCCCAGCCTCCTCCGTGGATATAGACCACGCTGCGTCGCAGCGGCTCATCCGGTTTTGGAGCTCCTTCAAATACTCGGACTTCTACCCCATCGAAGTCGGTGTCCGTCACCTTCACTTTCGGAGAAGACCTTGCGCTTCTCTTGCCAAAAGAGATGATGAAGAAATTCAGTGTGATCAGATGGTGGCTCAGTCCCAGGGAATGTATCAGGTTACTCTGCAGGGTTGTGGAGAAGAAGGGGATTGGGGCCAACTGTTAGCATCAGGCAGGTAGACAGAGCAGCGCTCACCAACACATGTACGGGTGCTTAGCTTGCTTTTATTTTTTGAGAGTGCTGGGATCAAAGGCAGGCAAGCACCATCACACCTGGCACATTAAACAGGGTCTTTATTCAGCATTCCAGGCTTGCTAGCTGGTGACAACTGAGTTCCTGCAAACAACTGGTCCTGGCCCTGAGTGAGTGACATTGGACACTTAGAACATGACAGAAAACTATTCCCCTTTGGGTCTTAGAGCTAACAGCATTTCCACTCCTCCTTCCCTCCCTGTCCCATCCCTATCCCCACTCCCACACCCTCTCCTGTCTCCCCCCATCCCCACACCCTCTCCTGTCTCCCCCCATCCCCACTCCCACACCCTCTCCTGTCTCCCCCATCCCCACTCCCACACCCTCTCCTGTCTCCATCCTCACTCCCATACCCTCTCCTGTCTCCCCCATCCTCACTCCCATACCCTCTCCTGTCTCCCCCATCCTCACTCCCACACTCTCTCCTGTCTCCCCCCCATCCCCACTCCCACACTCTCTCCTGTCTCCATCCTCACTCCCACACCCTCTCCTGTCTCCCCCATCCTCACTCCCATACCCTCTCCTGTCTCCCCCATCCTCACTCCCACACCCTCTCCTGTCTCCCCCATCCTCACTCCCATACCCTCTCCTGTCTCCCCCATCCTCACTCCCACACTCTCTCCTGTCTCCCCCCCATCCCCACTCCCACACTCTCTCCTGTCTCCCCCATCCCCACTCCCACACCCTATTATTTAATGGTAGTGTTTACATAAAACCTATGCAGATGCTCCCAGACTTTATCATTTACTGGCAATCACTGGGGCTCACCCAGGGCCTTGAGAATACTAGACAAGTGCTCTACTACCAAGTTATACTCCCAGCCCTGACAAAATATTTTCAGCCCCTTTAAAAAAAACTCTCTCTCTCTCTCTCTCTCTCTCTCTCTCTCTCTCTCTCTCTCTCTCTCTCTCTCTCTCTCTCGTCAGGGTCTCACTAAATAGCCTGGAACTCTTTCTGTAACCCTTTCTTGAAGAGTTGAAATTTTAGACTTGCACCACCAGGCTGGATTACTGCTTTCTAACTAAAGCCAGCCTAACTTTCCAAATAAACAAACTACAATCTCAAGAAAATACCGAGACTGGAGGAAAAATACTTAAATGTAAATGAAAGAAAGGAAAACTTTATACTATATTAGGTATTTTTCAAGTGCTTTAAAGCTTCTGTGTTTAGATGTTTCTGGTCTCTTGAGAAGTGGGCAAAGTCATGCACACTTACAAGAAGAAACAGCAGAACCAGGAGCTTTGCCCAAATAGCTAATAACTACCCAAGCTAGGCATGGTTTAAACCCCTGAACCCAGAGAGCAGGAAACAGAGGGACTGCTGCAAGTGAGATCCTGACTGGGCTACACAGAGACCTGGGCTAGCCTGAGCTATACAGTTTGTTTTGTCTCAAAAACAAACAAAAGGATATGTGCACTGAGGTTCACAGAAAGTACAGTTAGAGAAGAGCCCTGCATCTGGGCGAAGACCTTTCGGAATCATGGCTCATGGTGTAAGAACACGGCTGCTCAATCATGAAGATCAGAGTTCAAACTCCAGAACTCACGTAAAAGCCTGGCATCCTGTAAATTCCCATAGCCTGAGGGGTCAAATGGCCTCTTCTGGACTGTATACACACACACACACACACACACACACACACACACACACACACACACACACACACACGTACGTACGTTAGTCAAAACACAATTTAAAAAAATTCTTCCAGCAAAGGGCACAGCTGTAGAGTACTGGTGCTTTACTACAGACTATGAAGCCAGGATCTGATAACAAGGTAAGTCACCATTTCACAGTATGCCACATTCATCCCTCAGTTTCTAGAGACCAGGCTCCTGACTCAATGACCCTAGATAAGACAGTCCTCTTGACCAGCAAACCCATTTGGATTTCCTTTGGAGTATGTGCTGAGTCACGATCACTTGACTCAGTTTACCCAGTCTACCCAGGAATGCTGGAAAGCATTTCTCATAAACCCACCAGGTATTCATGAAAAACAAGAGCAAGACGTGAGTGACCTAACCAGGAACAGCATTTTGGAAACATTCATTTACCATAACAACGGAAAAATAGATATTGATAAGATAATTCAATCTCTGAGCTGGAGAGATGGCTCAGTGGTTAAAAGCACTGACTGCTCTTCCAGAGGTCCTGAGTTCAGTTCCCAGCAACCACATGGTGGCTCACAACCATGTGTAATGGGATCCAATGCCCTCTTCTGGTGTGTCTGAAGACAGCTACAGTGTACTCATATACATGAAATAAAATAAGTGTTTAAAAAAAAGATAATTCAATCTCTACATATGCTCTGACATAAGTTTCCACTTTACTGAACTGCTTAAAATAATTGTTAATATCCATCATATTAAATAAATGGAGGGCCTGCAAGATGGTTCAGTGTGCAGTGGCACTTGCCACCAAACCTGACAATCTAAGTTCAATTCCTGGCGCCCACATGAAAAGGGAAAACTGGGCTTGAACAAAGAAGTAATTTCAGGTAGGAATCTAAATAGGCTAGAATAAAGAAGTAATTTCAGACATGAATCTAAATTTTAGGCTAGAACAAAGAAGTAGGCTTCAGACATGAAAATGACTTTGGGCTAGGACAGGGAAGTAGGCTCAGATATTTTGGTCATCCTGATAAGCCCTTAGAAACAGTGATCTCGGGAGTGTTCACATAATTGGGTTTAATGCCTTGCTTCTTCTTTGACTATTTGTGTTTATTGTCTTGCTTGTTCCTTGACTATTTGCATCTATTTTATTGCTAGACCCTCAACCTAGAACTGCATGTACTCAACCTTAATACTTGCATGTAATTAAAATGGTATAAAAACAAAAAGGAGGAGGGGGGATGAGATAGTGGGTTCTAGGGAGAAGAAACGGCGAAAGGGGATGGCATCTGAAATGTAAATAAATAAAATATCCAATAAAAAAGAAAAGGGAGAACTGATTCCTGCAAGTTACCCTTTGACATCCACATGCTAGCCATGGCATATGTGTACACAATTAAATAAAAGAATTCAAATAAATAAATGAGTAAATATTTGAGCATAGAGTGTGTTTGTGTACATGTACAATTCTAAATTTAAATTCTTTAGCAAGTTAGAAAATGGCCTTTGATTTGCATGATGAAAACTACCGTAGGTCTGGCAGCTACACTGACCAGGGCATCACCATATTCATCCATCCAGATTCCAGAGCAAGCATAGCATCTGTTCCTACACACGGCTCAGTTTACCCAGGCCTTCCCAGAAACACTTCTGCTTCTTAGCTTGCATTCATTTACACTAGCTGCATTTCTCCAAAACAAGTGTGTTTTGTTTACAACAGTAGCTGGGGGTGGGGGTGGCACTGAGAAGAGACTGTTTGTCAAGGAGAGAAAGCAATAGAGGGAAAAAAAAAGTGGGTGGCAGAAAAAGCACCCAGAAAGCTGCCACTGTGAGATTTAAAATTACTGATAAATTAGAGAAGCACCCAGCTGGAAGAGGCAGGTCCTGGTCATACCAGCCACAGTAAGGGCCAGACCAGCCTGGGATATGTGGGTTCCTGTCCCAACAAAACAATCAGCTATCCCATAGTCAGTATGTTATAATCGTTCAAATTTAAAAACAGGGTCTGGAGCTCAGTTAGGACAGTGCTTGTCTATCAAGTGCAAAGCGCTGGGTTCAGTCCTCAGCACTATGTGAACCAAGTGTGGGGGTGCACATCTGGGATCCAATAGAGGTGATGGAAACAGGCAGATGGGCAGCTCAAGGGCACCCTCGGCTACGTAGCAGGTAGAGGCTAGGCTGTGCTGTGAGACCTTGACTCCAAATGTGTCTACCTCCCCAGGTCTGAAGGACAAAGAGCAAATGGCAGAATACGACCAGAAAGGGTAGTCCACTCGTTAGTATACAAACTGTTGTGGTTTTGGGCAAATCTCTGGTGGCTAATTCAATGCAGAAATTATGGACAATTCCATGGGAATGGAGAACTTAGAGGGGAAGGAAGAGGCAGTCTTTGGAAATGAAAAGAAGTAGAGGAAGTTGGATGAGATAGTAGTACATGCTGTGGTCCAGAGGTGGAGGCAGGACGACCACCAAGAGTTCAAGGCTAGTCTGGGCTATATAATAAATGTGGGGCCATCGTGGTCCACTGTAGTAAGAGGTTTTTCTTTAAAAAAAAAAAAAAAATCAAGCCAGGTTAGGTGGCAGCTATTTGAAGGCTGAGTCTAAAGGATTACAATGAGTTTAAATCTAGCTGGAGCTACAGAGTAACTTCCAGGCTAGCCTGAGGTACAGAAAAAGAACTAGGTTTTCTACCACATAATTTAAGAAAATTAAAACAAGAAGAGGCACAAGGATCAAGCGAGGAAACCCAGCACTGGTAACCCTGTGGTAAGCCAGTACCTAAGCGGTGAGAGCAGTGCACTCACTACGTGAAGCTGGCAAGAGCTTTCCGGTACAGCCCAACACATGGCAGCGGTGCACTCGCTTAAAACCACTTAAAACGTTAGAGAGTTTGGCTTGGGCTTTTTATAATTCCACTGCAGGGTTCTCAAGTGTGATCTTTACAGATGATAATGTTGCGCCCCGATGTCAGAAGGTCAGACACCCCAGGACTCAGACAAAGGTTTGCAGGGCTCTGCACAGACAGAGGAATGAAGTCCAGCCGAGGCATCCAGCCTGAACCAAGCTGGGCCAAAGATGGGATATGAGCAACTAGGAAAAGTGCCGAAGTCAGGTTAGAAAGGGCTGGGGCAAGGAGTCTTAATCAAATGCCTACTGGTAGATAAGGCAAAGCAGCAGAGGAGACAAAGGGGTGCACGGGGTGGTAATCTGGTGCTCAGCCTTAAAGGAGCGTCTGTATCCTGCTCCTCAATCCTACCCTGCACTTCCTCACTCCCCAAGTAAGGCTCAAGGAACATCACAGAAGGAGGGCCCCACTGGGAAGGGGGACATGTTGGAAGTGCCTTAAAGGAGTGGGCAAGGAATGGACAAACTGATGCAAGACTATAATTCCAGTCTGCGAGGATCAAGGTAAAAAAGATCACACGTCAGACCAGTGTGGACAACAGAGACAAAAGAAAAGGGGCGGGGCAGGGAGGATGAAGGAGGATGAAAGTAGCCCATCATTTCTTTCCATTTCTTCTTTCTTTTTTAAGATCACAACTCAGTACCACTCTTTTTCTGTGATCTTGTCTGTCACAAGCTTTCTCAAGATGCACACCCAAGTCTTTCTATACATAAGATCTTTCTCTTCCAACCTTGCGGCCTACAAAGCTCTGACTTTAAGCCCCACATCCTGAAACTAAGCTCACCAGGGCCTACTGAGTCAAGCATCTAGCAACCTGCTCCCCAAAGTTTCTTCCCCTTTAACTTCTCCAGGATCTTGTGTATTTCGGGTCCATGTTCCACCCTGCTGCTGGGGTGCTGCTGGGCTTTAGGGAAGTGCTGAGACACCACTCAGGGTAGGAGAATGCAGTCTAAGACGGGGAGGCCAAAGTTGGGGTTCCCCAACTCCTGGATATCCAGTCACCACTGGGGTGCCTCACAGAGGAATCAGAACGAAGGATTGGGGTCTTCGGGCCCTTGACGAGGCTGGGACCTTGGGGGCCCACAGGCTGAGGACGATGACAAACCGGGCCAGGGAAAATGGGGAACTCCAGTTTAGCTCATCAGTGAAAGTCCTTACTTTAATGTAATTGTTTAGATGCACAGAGAGGCCTTCTACAGACTTAGGCTGTGGCTCTGTAGGCCAAGGCCTTCTCCATACTCCCCACAGTGGTTCTGGATGAAAGAGACAAGCCATGTTTTTCCATACCATTTATTGACTGTTCATGGATAATGAATGCATACCAACTCCTCAGGGTGGAACAGAGATTAAATACCTTTAGCAGGAAGGAATGTCTGGGAAGGGAAGTTTATGGGCTAAGCCCTCAGGGCCTCTAGATACTGCATTAACATGGAGAACTCTGTTCTGGGCTACCTGACCAACCAATGTGAGGAGCGTGGACATGTACTCCAGACCAGGAATCTAGTAGGGAGCAGGGAGGTGCCTACCATCTCAGGTGGGTACCCAGGTACCAGGGTCTCTGACCCAATCTACCTTACCAAGTTTCCTGGCCCGGTCCACTGTCTATTATGCCACAAAAAATTTATTTATCATGTGGGAGGCAATTGCTATCTTCTTTTTAAAAGAGGGTCTCATAAAGCTCAAACTGACCTCAAGCTTACCATGTAGTAAAACATAGCCTTGAACTTCTGATCCTCTTGCCTCTACCTCCCAAGTGCTAGGATTACAGGCACATACACCATGCTAGGAACCCCATGGCCTCCAGTATGTTACGTAAGTTAGCCACCAACTGAACCACATTCTCAGGCTTTGGTTTGTTTCTTGAGACAAAGTCTAGCTAGCCTCAAACTCAGGATCTTTCAGCCTCCATCTCCCAAGTGCTGGGATTACAGGTATGGCCAATGTGACCAATGCCTGCTTTCCTGTATATGTGTGTATCTTATAGATTAGTTCTGGCCCAGAGGGTTTTTTAGGGTTTTTTTTTTCTTGTTTGTTTGTTTGTTTTTTGATGGAGTCGGGGGTGAGACAAGGTTTCTCTGTGTAGTTTTGGCTGTCCTGGAACTTGTTCTATAAACCAGGCTGGCCTTGAAATCAGAGATCTGCCTGCCTCTGCCTTCCAAGTCCTGGGATAAAAGATGTGTACCACTGTCACCTGGCTCAGAGTTTTCTTAAATGGTGATGTCTCCAAAGTCCTACTTTTTATTGTTTTGTTTTGTTGTGATTCTAGGGGCCGATCCCAAGGCTTCTAAAACACTAGGTAGATGCTCTATCACTGAGCCATCCCACCCCCAGCCCCTTAAACTGCTCTGTTTTGAAGCAGGGTCTCACTAAGTTTCCCAGAGAAGTCTTGACCTTTTAAAACTTGTATTTTAAATTCTGTGTATATATCAGTGTGTGCGCGCGCACACACACACATTGTATGGATACATGCACATGTAAAAGCAGCCACTCAGATTCCAGAAAAGAACACAGTGGTGAGCTGCCCAACCCAGATGCTAGGAACTGAACACAGCTCCTCTGTGAATACTCTAGCCCTGAACTTTTACATTTTAAACCCCTTGTTGGATAGTTTTATGTCAACTTGACACAAACTAAAGTCATCTGAGAGGAGGGAACCTCAATTGAGAAAATACCTTTTTAAGATCGAGGTATAGGTAAGCCCACAGGGCAGTTTTTTTTTTTTTTTTGTTTGTTTTTTGTTTTTTTAATTAGTGATTGATGGGGGAGAATCCAGCCCATTTCGGGTTGGTGCCATCCCTGAGCTGGTGGCCCTGGGTTCCATAAGAAAGCAGGCTGAGCAGGTCATGAAGAGCAAGTCAGTAAGTAGCAGCCGTCCATGGCCTCTGCATCAGCTCCTGCCTCCAGGTTCCTGCTCTGCTTGAGTTTCTGCCCAGTGATTTTGATGATGAACTGTTATATGGAACTGTGAGTGAAATAACCCCTTTTTCTTCCCACCCTGCTTCTGGTCATGGTGTTGCATCACAGCAAGAGTAAGCCTAACATCTGGATGGTGGTGGTGCACGCCTTTAATCCCAGCACTCAGGAGGCAGAGGCAGGCGGATTTCTGAGTTCGAGGCCAGCCTGGTCTACAGAGTGAGTTCCAGGACAGCCAGGACTACACAGAGAAACCCTGTCTCAAAAAACCAAAAAAAAAACCAAAAAAAAAAAAAAAAAAAAAAAAAAAGTAACCCTAACTGAAACAAGGTCAAAGGACAACTTTCAGGAATCAGTTCTTTCCTTCCACCACAGGGTTCCAAGAGTGGAGCTCAGTCCTCATGCGTCCATGGGGAGTCTTTTGAACCTGCAGAGCCATCTTGCTAGCCCCAACTTGAGCTCTCCATTCTCCTGCCTCAGTCTCCGGGGTAGCTGGATTTACAAGCCTGCATTAGACAAAGCTCAAAGTTCAATATTTTATGTCACTCAACTTCACAGTTTCTGCTTGCCTTACAAGACAGTGAGCTTGTACACAGTGACTGGCACACAGGAGAGACCCACCGCTGCTCACTGACTTGAGTTGAAGTGACTCTTCGAATACTGATCATTTTGGCACTGCCTCCCACCCCTCATCTGTCCTTTTCAAACTCCGGATCCACATTTCCAACCATCTCCAGGAGCTAGCCTATACATTCCTCAAAATTTACATGGACGGTTCTGAGAAAGTAGAGTGGCATGCATCCTGTGGTAGTTAATCTTTATTGCCAACCTGACTGGACCCGCCTCTGACATACTTCTGAGGACATTTATAGAGAGATTTAACTGAGCACAGAAGACCCACCCTGATTACGGGCAGCAACTCCCATGGGCTGAGTTCCCAAACAGACTAGAAAGGGAAAGGTGAATGCAAGCTAGCACCAGGGTTCTTGTCCTTGCTTCCTGATGACAGATCCTGTGGCCAGCTCATTCATGCTCTTGCCACCATGTCTTCCCCACTGGGACAGACTATGTCCCCAAATTCATAGAAAACAACAAAACTATTAGCCAGAATAAATCCTCAATGAAATTGCTTCACTTCAGGTATTTTGCGGTAGTAATGAAATAAGTAACTAATAATCCCCAGCACCACAAAAGAGTAATACCCACTCAGGCATGAGTGCTTCGGTTCTCCACCTGTGAGTCACAACCCTTCTGGGGGTCAAATGACCATGTCACAGGGGTCACCTGAGACCACTGGAAAACACGGGTGTTTACATTACAATTCATAACTGGGAAAACTACAGTCATGAAGCAGCAATGAAAATAATGTTATGGTTGGGGTCACCACAATATGAGAAACTGTATTAAAGGGTCACAGCACTAGGAAGGTTGAGAACAGCTGTTTTAGTGGCTCACACCTTAAATCCTAGCACTTAGAAGACAGAGGCAGGCACATTACTATAAGTTCAAGACCAGCCTACACAGCAAGATAGATAGATAGATAGACAGACAGACAGACAAGATTAACAGGGTCTCCTCTTCCTTTTCCTCCCCCACAGCAGTAACTCACTATGGTCTTGGCGGACTGTCTGGCCATCTAGGTTCTAAGGCAGAAAAACCTTGATTCTTTGCTCACTTCCTTCCTCTTTTCTCACAATTTCCAAGCAGCCATCGATTCATCTCTCTACTCCACCTGCCAACATGTTCTGAAGGTTGCTCTACTGGGCTTCCACTGTCACAATGACCCTGTGCTGAAGCCCAGGTAAAAAGGAGATAGCCTAGAGAGAAACACTCTGCTTTCTGTTCAGCTATCAGAGTACTGAACCATGGCCCCAGAGAATGCCATGCTGGGGGTACCTAAGAAATACAATAAGATGAAAAACTTGCCTAGCAGGAAGTGATGTCACACTTTTGCCTCAACAGCCTCCATCATCGGATCAGCTCAAATCCCAACTTCGTACAAGTTACAGCATTCTGCACACCCCCAGATTCTTTGCACTCCTGTCAGCTCCTCCACTTCTGCCTCTGGTTGGCCTCTGAAACTCCTTGAATTGTGTAGAGGCCAATTTAACACTCTGTAGCGACTCTGTAACCTAAATTTTATATATAAAAATATATAGAGATATCATGTATTTGCTGTGTTTATATTATTGTGCTTTGTGATATGTGTTTGTCAGGGAATGCAGGGACACTTGGCAATTGCTAACAAAACCACTATACCTTGCGAGTGTACTGTTATTCAGTAAATTCTGACATTAAGGAAAGACATAAATGTGTCTGTCTGTTTCTGGCATAGAGTGCTCCCTGCAAATGCTATGGGTAAGGTAGAGAGAGACAAAGAGCCTTTCCCCAGCTTGACCAAACTACAAAGAAATCACTTTCTGTTTAAAATAGTCCGTGAATTCATTGACCTGTATCCTGGTAACACCACCACTAACGTCAATGCTGCTGCCCTGATGGAGATGCCCATCATCCCCAGAGCCTGCCCTACTAACCTGAACTGTAGATAACACCCTAACAACCTGTTACCCACTGCCATTACGGTTCCTGCCCTAAAGCTGACACATTATCCTGGCTGCAGTTGTACTTCCTGTTCCCTGGGGCAGGGGTTATGTGTGCCTTCACAGTGTTCCAGCTTGGTTCCTATTCTACACAAATCTCATTTCTCAGCACCCCACCCTCCTCCGTATTCATGTACAACTTGTATAACTTATCTTTTACCTGCTATTTTATTTGGCAGTGCCCTTTGGAAGCAAGCAGGCTCAGCACCGGCAAGCACAAAAAGCAGGTGATAACTTTACAGACACCCTGTACATCAGTTGACGGTAGTCAGGAACCTGAGCCTCGCCGGAGTATGCATGTTTTAACTACGGACATCAGCACCCACTACAAATCAGGGTAACGTACTCAGACTCCTGACCGTTGGTAGAGGCTCCATCTACTTTCAAATCAACCGTGTATCTTTCCCTGCTCTGTTTTGTTCAGTATTATTTTGTCAAATAAGCCTTTTCTTCCAACACTGAGATTATGTTGGATCCAGAGTTCTCTACGGTGCATAGAAAAATAGACGCCGCAGAAAAGCATTAGAGACCATCATTAAGCCACCCTGGGGCTGGACGTCAGTTGGTAAAGTGCTTTCCTTGCAAAACTGGGTTTGATCCCCCTGCACTGCATAAACTAGGTGTGCTTCTGCATGCCTGTGACCTTGGAATTTGGAAGGTAGAGGCAGAAAGAACAGAAGTTCAAGGTTATCCTCAGCCACACAGCAAGTTTAAGGCCAGCCTAAGACACAAGAGAATCTGTCTTTAAAAATAAGTAAGTAAAAAATAGTCTCGGAGTGTTGGTGCCACGCCTTTAATCCCAGCATTCGGGAGGCATAGGCAGGTGGATCTCTTGAGTTCTGAGCTTGAGGCCAGCCTGGTCCACAAAGCAAGTTTCAAGAGAGCCAGCAATATACAACAGAAGCCCTGCATCGGAAAAAAAAAATTAAGATAGATAGAGTGAGTGTGTGTGTGTGTGTGTGTGTGTGTGTGTGTATGTGTGTGTGTGTGAGAAAGAGAGAGAGAGAGAGAGAGAGAGAGAGAGAGAGAGAGAGAGAGAGAGTCGTCCTCTGACACTACAGCTCTGTAATACCAAGGCTGTCCTGAGGCCACTCTACTATGGAGCTGTTCATTTTGTTTCAGATTGTTAATCTGCACATTCACGAATTCTATCATGGGTTTCTAAGCAAACCTGAGAACCTTAACTCGCCAAAAGACTCTAGGCCAAAGAATGAGGGATACAACACACCCAAACTTTTCAGTCTAAATGCTGTCCATGGTCTCCCTTGGGGAGAACACCACAAAGGCAACCGCTTCGTCTCAGGACAGCAAAGAGGCTGTGCTAGCCCCTTCAGCTCCTTATTTGTGGGGTGTTTGTCTGTCATTATTGTCCTTTCACTGTCACCAGAAATCAAGTCGTTTCCATAAGGCTACGTGCCAGTTAAATTCCAATAGTCTCCCCAAGTCTAAAAGACGACTGAGTGTGTTGCCACTGGCTGCTCGGCGCTGATCTTACTACAGAGTAAGATTAGACAAAAGCAGCCTGAGGAAATAACTGGGGGCCCATTTAAAATCAGATCTCCATTATGCGCCATCTGGAACATAGTCACACAACATGACACTGGGATAGCAAAGGATGACACAGGGCTCTCCCAGGCTCAGCAGTGACCGAAGAGCATCTCCAGATTCAACTGGTCAGGACCAAGGAGCCAGTGTCATCCCCTCTCCCTCCAGCCCTTCTCCTGCCCTGTGACGCTCTCAGCCCCGTTCATGTCTTGTTCTCCCTTGCCTTCCAAGCACCATGTGATTTAGAATGAAAAGACAGAGCTCTGGCTGGGGACAACTTAACACAGGCTCAGCACCACCAAAAGAGACAGAAAAGAATTAAGCTCTTTTCTACTCATATTGAGACATATCATTGAAGATATTCTAAAGACACGTACCGTTCCCCTAGGCTATCAGACCATTGATGCAGTTGCCCTTCAAGTGTCTTTTCACGTGTGTGTGTGTGTGTGTGTGTGTGTGTGTGTGTGTGTGTGTGTGTGTCTGAACCTGAGGCTCACAGATTCTGCTAGGCTAGCAATTCAAAGAGCCTCAGTGTCCCACTTGTCTCCACTCCTCCCATACTGAAATTATAAGCACAGCACATGCTGCCAAGCCCAACTCGTTAAAACAATAACCAAAAAAAAAAAAAAAATGTGCATTCTGGCAATCTAATTTCAAGTTCTCATGCTTGCTTGGCAGACATGAGACTTCATTTTCATGTTCTGTACATTGATTATTTTTTAAATAAGCATTGAAGATTCTTTTTCTTCCTGTCCCCTCCTCCCAAAAAATAAAAAGGAAAAGAAAATTTAAAAGTTTTGTACTGCCTTGGGTTCTGATCCTAATCAAAAGACTCCCTGAGGCCATGTCCTGCTCAGAGCCCATTCTGCTTGCCAGGACAAATGGCTCTTGTTTTCCTTTCATTGTGCCAAACAGCATCTGATTCAACCTGCAACATTAAAAAAAAAAAAAAAAAAAAAAGGTGCTTGCAAACAAAACCTTCCCAACTCCTGGAATACAGCAATCCATGCTTGCCCACTCATGCCTGCCGCCTGGCTTCACACACAAGCTCCACAGCCCACAGTGTACCGCACAAGCTGGACTCGTCTGCTTTCTGCAAAGTTTAGGAGTCAGACAATTGGAGGCGATCTTTGATGAATGACTTTCTGTTTTTACATGTAGAGCTCACTATAGCTTAAAATCTGACTAACCGCTTACACGGTGGGATACGCATTATTCCTCAAATGGTACACGAAGTCTAAACACGCAAGGAAAATGATTTTATAGATCTTCACCAGCGCCTGAGGAATCGATGATAACCCATTTGTGTCTATCTACAAGGACAATAATCAACCAATGAATTCTATATAAAATATTTTTAAAATACACTATGTACCCTTTTGTATGGCTTTTATTTGAACTTTCCCTCTCTGGATTCTCTGAAAGTCTTATGAATAAGAAGGGTGAGCAACCCACTTATTAGATGCTCAGCTGAGGCTGAGATGTTAATTGTCTAGCCCAGATTCCACAGTACCACAACCCCAGTGTCTCTGACTCGGTGGTTCACCTGATTCTGACTCATAGCTCTGAATATGACTGACTGCTCAGGGCTGGAAGGCAGCCGCCACCCAAACAGCGCTCCAAGACGTACACACCTCTCCTATTACTTGTGCTTTGCAACATTACATGTGCAAAATTAAAATCAGGAAGAAAGGAAGCAGGATATGGAATGCCCCACCAACTCCCTCCTCCTGACAGCAGGTTCTTTCTGCCAGCAGATCTGCTCAGCTGTGCGGCAGGACCACGGGCACCAACAAGGGAGTCAGAGGAAATCATCATGGGAACAAAAGCCCAGGCCTTTACAGCGGGAAGAGGTCCCACGGTCACTGGTTAGTCTCAGGTTCAAACAGCTCAGGCACATCTTGTGTAGAGAGGCCTCAGGAGGCAGGCTGGCCTGCAGGCCCAGCTCACAGGACTCAGAGATGCAGTGCTGGCTGCCCACAGATGCTGGCATTCGATGGCTCCTAAACTCTGCACTGTTAACAGAAGCTGCTGGCTGATCCAAACAGACTGAAATTGAAACAACTTACTCATTCTTGTAGAACACAGAGTTTAGGGGGCAGAGAGACAGCTCAGCAGTTAAGAGAGCTTGCTGCTCTTCCTGAGGACCCAGGTTTGGTTCCTAGCACCCATGTCTTGTGACTTACAGCTGCCTGCACCCAAGTTACACGGGATCCAATGCCCTCTTCTGGCTTCCATGGGTATGTGCACTCACATGCACATGCCCCAACATACACAGATATAATTCAAATAAATCTTTAAAAAAGGGAAAACATTTCATCTTGACCCACAGTTACAAGGTAAGCTATTTAATACTAGACAAATCCAGTCAGCATCAAAGCATCTACAGGGCAGAGGAATAATAATATAGTAACAACCCCTTCCAAGGAGAGATTTCATAGGTTAATTACAAGCAAAAGATTCCATGTGTGTATTTTTCATCCACTCTCTCTCTCTTTTTTTTTGGAAATTAGGTCTCACCCTGGACTGGAGGACCTCAGGGACATAGGAGCTCCATGTTCCGTGAGGACACTATTCTGCTAAGTAAAGAACAGGGTGATTCTGAAGTGTATATCTGACTCCACATATGCACTCATCACATGAGAGTGCACCCACATATGCACACATGCACACTCAACTACAACACGCAGTCAACAACAAGCAATAGAGTAAATAAACACAGAAATAACACCTGAAGGTAAACACTTAAACCGGGTCACTGCACTAACGTTTGTGGGAGCTTGGGGCCTTAATGCTCTTTCAGGGCTACACATTGTTTTTTTTCTGGGTGACTTTGGAGCAAATTTGTTTATCATTTTGGTTTTGCTTATTTGTTTTTGACACAGGATGCCACAGAGTATCTGGCAGCTCAGGCTGGTCTCAACCTTGCTTTGAGTTATTGCTTGAATTACAGGAGTAGACCACACACAGGTAATGTGTGCTAAGGACTGAAGCCAGGGCTTTGTAGCTGCTGTGCGAGTCCTCCACCGACTGAACTACCCCAGCCCTGGGGCAGAGCTTTTAGGCTTCAACTCACTGGCAATAGACTCCACCCAGATACTGACACCATAGTCTTTTTAGATGTCCCAGAAAGATTCAGTGGGGTCAAACCTAGTCGGTGCAGAAATATTAATGAAGGGCCATCGAAGCACATGATGCTGTACCTATAATCAATGAACTGGGGAAGTAGGAGCAAGAGAAGCAGGTTTCCAAAGCCCAGACTGAACTATTCACCAAGTGTGAGGCCAGCCTGCATTACACAGGACCCTGTTTCAAAACACAAAGACAGAGATTTTATTAATTAGCTGTACATGTGTATGTGTGAAAGTGTAGGTTTGAGAACCTCTCCAGTGCATGCACATTTGAGTACAATGCCCACGGAGGCACTGGGAAGAAGACATCAGATCCCCTAGACCTGTAATTACTAAGCACTGTGAGCTGACTCATGTGGGTGCTGGAAACCCAATTCCATTCCTTTGCGAGAGCAGTGTGCAATTTTATCCACTGAACCATCTTTCCAGCCTTGATATATACATGATAGGAGATAGAGACATAGACAACACTAAGGATGTATTCCTTCTTAGCCCTGGTACCAAGTTCCCATTCTGCTACCAGGTTCTATACAAAAAGAAGTAACCATGCCCTGAGAATTACCCCCAACCCCTTGACCCCTCAAGCAATAAGGACATCTTCACCTTGCTAGATCAGAGCTGAGAAAATGATGGGTGAGACCACACCCTGGCCAGGACTGCTTAACTATGATGTCTTCTGCCCAGTGTCCAGTTCTTTCAGTGAACCCATAAGGTTATGTCAGGACCCCATAAGATGGACCTGGGGACGCCTTTATGGGCCACTTCTTCCCAGTGTTCCCCTTATCTGCTCTTCACTGTCCCCTGTCCTTAATGGGCATGACGGGGTACACAGCCAAGCTTGGCCCATTGGAGCTGCCTGTTTCCAGAGTTTTGGCCTAAAAGCTCCAGTTACAGTAGCTGTCTGCTGATAACAAAGGATGAAGAACCCTGTGACTGTGTCATCAGGATCACTTCTCTCAGGCTCACAACAGCTCAGTCTTTTAAAGACACTGGAAAATCCTAGTGGTAAATAAGACATTTATTAAACTCCATTTAATCTTTTCACACCTACAAACTTCTCTTAAAGCTAGCTGACTAAGCAGAACGAAGAGATGGTTCTGTGGTTTAGAGCACTTGCTGCTCTTGGAGAGGATCCAGGCTCAATGCCCAGCACCTACCTGCTGGCTCACAACCCATCAATGCAGTTCCAGAACACCCCAGACTCTCCTCTGGCCTCTGCAGGTATTACACATTCGTGTGATCATATACACACACATTGGAAAAACATTCATATAAAATTAAACCAATCTAAAAACCAAGTTTTAAAAACTAGTTTGGAGCTAGTCTAGGACATTTGTTCTACAAATGGGGTCCAGTTCCTGCCAGACAGGGGACAGGACCGACGCTCTAGCCTACCAGAGTGAAGAGTGGGGCCTACTTGTGAAGCACTGTTTGTCTATCAAACACTGACACCCAACCTTTCACCTGGAAAGGTCACAAGAGTTTACTATGCCTATCCGGGAAGGAACAGGATAAGTCCACACTTACTCCTGCCTGATCCAAAATCCAAAGGGCTGTGTTTATGGTGCCAACCTGTGGGACTTCTACACGTTACTAATTGCTGCACCATGGAGGAGCAAAGCCAGCCAAAGACTTCCCACTGGTTCCATGAACAAGAGAGACAATCTTGACAGCAGAGAATGAGCCGAGGTGAACACAGACAGGGCCCTCTACAGTGGAGTGCTGTCAGGGGCATCTCTGCTTATACACTGAAGGCCTGGAATCAGCCATAGGCCTGAAGACAACGATAGGCCTAACCCACATGCCTGCTAGCACAAAGTCTTGGGTCTCTGTGGAAAAACACTGGAACAGATGGCTAGAAGCTATTGTAAACAAGCAGCTTTGGTGCAAGTTACCAGACTTTAGTCATAGACCTTGAAGATAGGTGACCTTGGTAGAGAGTACCAACTTAGATTGGGACAAGTGCATCATAGGTGGAGTCATAGTGTCCTGTCCCCTGAACCTTCACCCAGCTGACACTCTGTTCTGGAAGATATCTGTACTCCCCCTGAACACCTATGCTCCTATGTCATCCCCTTCCCCACATCCTGCCTTTTTGTGTATATAACCCCTGTGTGAAAAAGTAAAAATTATGGTTTGATCAGCCTATAGACACACTGTTTCTTTGCTTAACCCACACACAACCCCACACCCCCACACCCCGCCCCCTTAGGTAATCTCCCCGAACCTTTGTTTAATGTCCTGCTGGCCAGGACAGAGTGCATATGCAAGGCTGCCTGCCTTTCCTCTCCACTGTCTCCTAACCACACAGATAACCTTCCCACACTCCTATCCCTACTCTCTCACCAAAGCCTTCCAATGACTCTAGAAACCTTAACAAGCGAGAAACAAAGGCTTCTTTTTAATTCCCACCTACCCGCACCACTCAGGGTAAAGAAGTAAGAAATGAGAACATGAAGAAGGGGTTTTAATGAGGAATGGGAAGACGTGTACACGCTGCTTCCTTGTGACCCAGTAAGAAAGAACAGAGCATTCCAGAGAGACAAAGGAGAAGAGCTTTGGGTGTTTGATTTCCGCTCCAGCTGGCAGCGTGAACCTGGGAAAGTGGGGCATAAAACTGAGGTGGGCTAAAGTCTTGTGCAACTGTCAACTTTATTCAGAGCATCAGACAGTTTATACACTGAGGGTTAAGAAGAACCACATGACTAAGGTCTTCAATCACAAGGACAAGCCACATGTGACAGAACCATTTTCTGTAAAGGCATATGAATGGCAACAGCTGAAGGAAACTCACTCCTATCCAAAACACTTGGGAGGAGCATAAAATTGTTCCAAGGACAATTCTGTGTTTTAAAGAAACTGAGGTCTTGAGACTCTTTAATTTTCCTGGAGTTTTCTCACAAGCACTCAGAATTCTCACGTGACTCCATCTTGAACTATGTTCTGACAGTACTGACAAAGACAGCTGTCCAGTTTGCTGTTACTGTGACAAACACTGACCAAAACCTACTTGTGAAGAAAGGGTCTGCTTAGCTTACACACTATATACTCCATCATGGGCGGGGGGTGGGGGGGGGGAAGACATGGCAGGAACTTAAGGAAGGAACCTGAAGGCAGGAACTGAAGTAGAGGACTTCTGAGGACTCCTCTGAACTGTAGAGGCTTGCTTCCAGGCTCACGGTCAGCTGCCTTTCTTACCCTCCCAGGACCACAGTAGGCTGTAGGCTAGACCCTCCCACATCAACCATTTATCAAGGAAATGCCCCCCAAAGACTTGGCCACAGGCAATCTGTTGAAGGCCAATCAATAGATTCCTTCTTCCCAGGTAGGTTTGGGAAGCTGACTAGCCAGCATGCAAGCACGCAGTGAGAGAAGAGCTGGAAAGTGTGGAGAAAGACAACAGGGAGTGTGCTGAAGAGAAGCAAGCCAAGTCACCCTGCCCTAGCCCTGAGGAAAGGAAAGCACAAGCCTTGCCCAAGAGACCAGGAAGGCAGTCCTGGAGAAGAGAGACTGCAGTCTTTCCCTCAGGACAGGCATCAGTGATCCCTCTGGTGGATAGGTTAGCCATGGAGAAAAACCCATCTGTCACTGACTGACTCAGAAGGTAGTGCTGGGGGGCTCGTCTAGAGAGACAGCCTATTGTTTAACGCTGGGTAATGCTGAGGACCTGAGAGCAGAGAACAATGAGAAGTCAACTTATAGTCCACGGGTGGGAAAACAAGCCCGGGGAGCAGCTGTGAGAGCAGGCAGGCCAGCTGCAAAGGACAGGTTACAGAAGTTCAGCTCAGGCAGAAAAGAACACAGGGTTTTCCCTAACCTTTAACGCCTTCCTTGGTGGCACGGGCAACAGCAGTTTTCAACTGAGAAGAACCAGAGTCTGAGGTCAACAGGTGGACTGGCTTTGTAGAGCTGCAGAACTCTGAAGCCCAGTGGTCACTTCAATATCCACAGCTGTGTTCCTCCAAAGTGGTGATTAATACTACAAAGGTGTTGGGGGCCGTAAAAACGTGGGTCCTCTGCCTGTACAGACCTCACCGAGGATGCTCCACACACCCCAGTTACTTCCGAGAACATTACACACCTCAGGAGATGTCCGAGGAGGGTGAGACCTGCCCGACACACACACTAAGTGTGGCCAGAAGAGGCCCTGGGCATTTGAAGGGAGGCCAGCAAAGTGAACACAGCTTTGACACACAGCAGACGGTTGTCCAGTACAAGCTCAGCACAGCATAAGCCACAGAAAGGGGCCAAGTGCCCACATATGCAAGTGAACCTCAGCCCCACACAATATGGAGAAAAGACACCCCGCTCTACAAATGGTACTGGGAAACTGGATATACATGTAGCAAATGCAACTAGACCTGTATCTCTTACTGGGTGCAAAAATCCAGTCAAACTGCATCACAGACCTTGATGTGAGATCTAAACTCTGAAACTGCCAGAAGGAAAGGCACGAAACACATTCTAAGACAGAGGCAAGGGTCTTCTAAAATGGACTCCAGTGGCACAGGTGTTTATTCCCGGGATTGACAACTGGGACTGTGTGAAATTAAAAGGCTTCCTCACAGCCAAAGAAACAATCAGCATGAAGACACGGCCTACAGAACAGGAAGGAAAACCCTGCCCGCTGACCATCACACGGTGTTAATACTGAAAATGCATCGAGAACAGCAAACAAACTGAGCTGACCAGTGGCCCAGAATATAAATGCACTTGCCATGTGACACCCTGATGTCAATCAGTGGGGCCCATATAAAGGGTGAAGGGGAAACTGACTCCACAGTGTTGTCCTCTGACCTCCAAATGCCGTGCTGTGCACGGCTCTAACAAATAAATACATAAATAAATAAATGCAAACCTAAACACTCAGGCCACAGATTACCCATAAATAGGCCAATAAGCCAAAAGGGTATTTCTCTCTTTTCTTTTCTTTTTGAGATAATAGCCTTCTTTCAAAATGGGCAATACTAAAAAGAAATACCTGTGGATGATACGTACCTGAAAAATAGTTCCACATCCTTAGCCATGGGGAAGAATGCAAATTAAAACTGTCGCAATCTGGGGCTGGAGAGATGGCTCAGCAGTTAAGAGCACTGACTGCTTTTCCAGAGGTCCTGAGTTCAATTCCCAGCAACCACATGGTGGCTCACAACCATCTGTAATGGGATCCAATGCTCTCTTCTGGTATGTCTGAAGATAGCTACAGTGTACTCATCATATATATACACGTGTGTGTACGTGTACGTGTGTGTGTGTGTGTGTGTGTGTGTGTGTGTGGTGTGTCAACTGTACCTTGGCCAAGTCAAAATGGGTATCACCAAAATAATAAATCAAATGCTGGTGAAGAAGATGAGGAGGAAGAGGAGGAGGAGGAGGAACCATTCTATCTGTGGGGAGGACTGTACCCTGCATAGTCACTAGGGAAATCAGCATGAGCTCTCACAAAAGGTAAAAACAGAACTCCAGAGATACCTGCCTGTCCACATTTATCACTGCAGTATTCAAAGCAGCTAAGAAATGGAACCAGCTTAAGTGTCCACCAACAGATGAGTGGATGAAGAAAAGATAGATGGTACATGTACATAAAAGAATTTTAATTACCCATTATTAACATGAAATCGTGGACTGGGGATATAGCCCAATGGTAGACAAAGTGTTCATCTAGAATGGGCAAGTTCCTGGGGTCCACACCCAGCATCATAGTTTTTAGAAATTGTAACATTTGCAGAAGATGGTTAGAGGAGTAGAAGTGTGTTATCTGTGTGTTTTTCTGTCTGGATGTCTTTCTGTCTGTCTGTAGGTCATGAAGGCAGGAAGAGAGCAGACCTTTAGCAATCAGGAGGCGCTCATAAGGAAAACAAGATGCAATAGCATCCATGTGACCTGAGGGCAGAAGAGGAAGGATCTGAGGCAACATGGCAGGCAACAGGAAGTCAACAGAGATGGAGGAGGAACAAGAACACTGCCATACATGCACAGAAATGCCACAATCGAAACCCAGGACTTAGTACGCTAAGTCTTTGGTCCACAGATTTAATCCCTGTACTCAGAAGGCAGAAGGAAGGGAATCTCTGTGAATTCAAGGCCTGCCTGGTCTACACAGTCAGTTCAAGACCAGCCTAAACTACAGTTAGGTCCTATCTCAAATTAATTAATTGTTTTAAAAGCTGTGGTAGTCTAAACCTTGGAATCCCAGTACTCAGGAGGGTGAGACAAGAAAGTTGGTCATGATTACAAGACCATCTTGGATTAAATATATACATAAAAAAACTGTATTAAAAAGAAAAGACATCAACAACAACAAAATCCCAAAAAGCAGAGAATGAAAGTTACTCAGGGTAGGAGGCATTGAGAGGCTGTCGGCTCAATCCCTACATGTGCCAGGGTCTAAAAGAAGGAAAAAGAGGGAAACAAGAAAAAGAGAGAGAGAGAGAGACAGACAGACAGACAGACAGACAGACAAACTATCACAGTTTTCTCACAAGCAGACCCCAAATATATACACAATACCAAATAATAAATATAAAAAAATTAAGGAATGACACTGACCGATCCAGAAAATCCAGGCAGCCTATGCTATCTCTCTCAGATATTCACTTACCTGGAATGCTATTGTTTATATCCACTAAGCACTAGGAGGAAGGCTATTTATAACTTGGTACTATACTGAGCGATGCTCAAAACTGTGCTAAGGGTCACAGACAATGTCAACAGTCTCTCATCTGACCCTTGTCCTTGAGGTTGGCAAATAGCTCTAGACATGTGGTAGCCCAGAAGGGCTGAGGACACACCGCGCTGGACAACCAAGCATTGATGGGTGCTGACAATGAGCCAAACAGAAGACCAGAGCAATCTCCAGAGCAGGTACATGTCTCTGTCTTTGCAAAAGAGGTGCAAGTTCACATGTGACCCTACATGGCTACCTGCATTAATTACTTCTCTGTTGTGGGAAAATGCAAGCCACTTTTTGTTTTGAGACAGGGTCTCACAACATTGCCCAGGCTAGCCCTGTGCTCTTTCTGTAGCTCAGGCAGTCCTTGAACTTGAATTCCTTTTGCACCAGCCTCCGATACCACCACACCTAACTGAAAATGATTGAACAAATGAATGTACAGTATTACCTTCTATGTCTTTCTTCCCTGTCACCTCCAGGTTCATATTTTCTGAAGCAGTGGACAATTCACCCTGCCCACTTCCTACTTAGGTTCTTCATGGGAAGGAAACAGATATGCAGGCAAAAGTGAAGTCTGGCTGGCAGGCCCTGCAGGATGCTACCTGGCTTGAGAAAGGGATGTAACCTGTCCCGTGTTAGCAACCTACCCTTTGCGCTCAAAGCTTCTAGGGATGGACCTCTCTGTGTCTTACCCACTTATTGACTTAGGAAATTTACAGAGATTTACTTGGTGCCAGGAAGTTTTCAAAGCTGGATACATAAGGTGGGGGCGGGGAGCACAGCCCTGTCCTTTCTCCTCTAGAGACCCTTCTAACTAGACAGAGGAAACAGACTTAGCTGCAAAGACAAATGATTTAAAGGTAACTGAGCAGCCGGGCAGTGGTGGCACACACCTTTAATCCCAGCACTTGGGAGGCAGAGGCAAGTGGATTTCTGAGTTCGAGGCCAGCCTGGTCTACAGAGTTCCAGAACAGCCTGGGCTATACAGAGAAACCCAGTCTCGGAAAAACCAAAAACCAAAAACCAGAAACGAAAAACCAAAAACCAAAAACCAAAACAATAAAGGTAACTGAGCAAAGCTGGGGATGGCGACTCATTCAGCACATAGGAGGCAGAAGCAGAAGAACAGCCATAAGTTCAAGGCCACCCAAGCTACAAAGTAAGAGATGCTTGTCTGGACTCACAGAAGAAGGAAGAGATGCAAACTTAACAAATGCACAGTTATCAGTGGAGAGATCAACAAACCAGGGAAAGAGGGAGACAGAAGAACAGGGTCGAGGGGGAGAGAGGATGGCAGGATAAGGAACTGAGAGGAGTACCTGTGAGGATCCAGTATTGATGGTGTGACAGAAGTCAGAAGCCTCAAACCAGACAATGACTCATTGCATTGAACATTTGCAAGGAAAGATGTGTGGATAAAGGGTATACATGTGACACACTGTGACACACCACAGCTTCCACACAAGGTATTTTTTTTTTTTTTTTAATTTTAGCAGGGAGGCTACAAGGGCAGAGGGCAGATACAAAGGGACTTACAAGCCTGTAATCCAGGCACTTAAGAGGCTGAGGCAGGAGGAGGTTGAATTCAGGGCCATTTTATATAGCGCAACCCTGCCTCATTAAACAGGCTAGGAAAGAGAGAGGAGCTCTGAATACAACCTGGAGAGAGAAGGCTAGACCACCTCCATGTGAAGATGCAAGCTTGCCAGCCATCTTTGGAGAAGATGGCCTAGAATTAACAGCTAGTATTTAACCAAAAACAAAACAAGACAAAAGAAAAAAAAAACATAGTTAATTAATTCCAAAGTCAAAAACAAGCATAAATCTTTAAAAATATTATGAGGAAGTTGGAAACCCAGAAAACAGCAGTCTTGGGGGAAAAAAAAAAAAAAAAAAAAAAAAAAAAAGCCTGCAGAGGAAACAAGAGGCCGATTTCAGCTAAGTTCAGAGTCAGAAGCACGTGAACACTGAGGTCAGATCCTTGAGGCAGCTAGAGCACCAGACCGAAGGAAATCAGAACCAGAAACTCCTCCAGTTCTCTAGGGCAAATGACTGTCCAAACCAAAACCGGTCAGAGGCAAACCTGCCTGGTGGGTGGGAACACTGTAGAGGAAAGTGGGCTGCTGGTCAAAGCAAGAAGGCAGGAGGGCCTCTGAGGCATAGGGGACAAGAGAAAGGTGTCAGACACACAAGGACAAACAAGTTCACGGCAAGGCAGGAGTGGGACAGGAAGCTGAGCTCTCAGTATTACTGCCTTGGTGTCATGAGTGTTGGAATATTAGGTATGAGGCATGCGCACAGTGGAAGTCATAGTGTCCCTTCACAACAACGGAAACCCTAAGGAAGACACTGCGTATCCCAAGAGTGCCCTAGAAAAGATTTCCCAGTCTTCATCCAACTCCACACACAACCACCCTTTTGCTGGGACCCTGACCTCAACACATGAAGCCAGGTCACCTTCCGGCGAGCCACCACACCCAACTGTTTACTGCCAGGCTTATTACATCTCAGCAGTGCCCTCCAAGGACCCAAACCCTACCTCAGCCACCAGCAGACCCTCTCTCAATCAGGCTCAGTGCCACCATTGCTGCAGCTCTGAGAGTCTGTCCAGGGCTCAGCACAGCTCCTCCCTCCCACCCATCCCTGAGCATCCCCACAGCGGCAACCCTGGTCAGCTGCTCATCAAACTACTCTAAGCCATTTCTTCACGTTCTCTGTTGGATAACTAGATTCTGCTTGAAATTTCAGTTTCTACACTACAAGTGGGGACTCTTCTAAGGCTTCTGGGTGTAGCTCAGTGATGCAGTGCTGGCCTACTGTCTTAGTTAGGATTTTATTGCTGTGGACAGACACCACAACCAAGGCAACTCTTATAAGAACAACATTTAATTGGGGTTGGCTTACAGGTTCAGAGGTTCAGTCCATTATCATCAAGGCAGGAGCATGGCAGCATCCAGGCAGGCATGGTGCAGGTGGAGCTGAGAATTCTCTATCTTCATCTGGAGACTGCTAGGAAAATACTGGCTTCTAGGCAGCTAGGGTGAGGTGTGGATAAAGGGTATACATGTGACACACTGTGACACACCACAGCTTCCACACAAGGTGACCCACCTACTCCAACAGGGTCACACCTCCAAATAGTTCCTCTCCCTGGGCCAAGCATATACAAATCACCACACCTAGTATGTATAAGGCCCTAACAGACCAGAGAAAAAAGCAAAACACTCCTGAATGCTAGCGCTATAACCTTACTTGGGAAGTGCTCGCCTTAGCATGGTGGAAGCCAAGGGTTGTTAGCACCTCATCAGCAGGGTATGTGATCTCTGCACTTGGGGGACAGAAGCAAGGGCATCAGCTCAGCGTCCTCAGAGGCTACATGGAGTTGTTGGCCAGCCTGGGCTATGGGAGTCTAAAATAAATGCTGAAGATTGTTCTAAAATACAGGCTAAAATCCCATAACTTCCTGCCATCTAGACCACACACAAAAAGCCACTCCTTGCCCCGCCCATACTTCCCTCTGACCTCCACTCTGGCCATAAAACTTTTAAGGCTCTAGCTGGCCTAAGCTATTTTTAGGCCCTCAACTATATCACCATCTCTCCTCGGGCCCCTCATTCATGTTCTGTTGCTCTGGCTAAAATGCCTTTTGTTCCTCTCTTGTAAGTGCCTGACTTCCATTTTCTCAGCTGGTCCCTGTGCCACATCAATTAGCATGGTGGTGAAATTCCTGAGCATGACAGCAAGGCAGCCTGGCCTTCACCCAGTCCCACCTCCTCATTGCTGTCATCCTGAGCAAGTTTTCTTTCCTCTGAGTCCTCTCCTCTGTCACATAAAGAAAAATGCCATGTTATTGGAGTGACGCAATGAATCACATGTGAAGCCTAGGATGTGAGAGCGAAGGCACTCACGGTGGTTAAATACTGAGTGTGCTGTCAACACTCAGCCTTGCTGACAGATTAGATATCAAAGGAAAAGAGACATGCCCCAGTAGCCAGGGCCACTTTCTGTTGTTCGGTCTCGTGGAGCCTTGACATTCTGATCCTCCTGCCTCCACCTCTCCAGTGCTGGGATTACAGGTGTGTACCACCAGGCACTGACCCCAAGTCTGTGTCTGATGTCCTTTTTGAAGGATATTACAGGGACCCATAAAAGCCCCAACTGTAACTTATGTTCTGTCATTTGAGTATAGCCCCTGTCACTATCAGATGGCCCATCACATCTCATTGAACAGCAACTGGCAACTGGAGTTTGTTGTACAGCTATATTATGTTTGTTTGTTTGTTTGTTGGGTTTTTGAGACAGGGTTTCTCTGTGTAGCCCTGGCTATCCTGGAACTCACTCTGTAGACCAGGCTGGCCTCGAACTCAGAAATCCGCCTGCCTCTGCTTCCCAAGTGCTGGGATCAAAGGCGTGTGCCACCACTGCCCAGCTAGCTATATTATGTTAATTGAAACATCCCAGGAAGGATGTTGCTAAGAGCCCAGGAAGTAAACTCACAGGGCCCAGGAAGTTCATGAAAGTTACAAAATTCACACACATATACACCCACCACAGGAATACAAGTCAACAATGGCTGGGACAGGAGACTCTAAGGTGGAGTCCAGGGCAGCATCACCCATGCTGGGGATGGGATTTTCCATGACACAGCTGCCTTCGGATTACCTATACTCCTGTAACATACTCATGTATACACTAGACTCATAGCTTCACTAAGCAAGCCTTGGGCAGAATAGTTTCTTTGGCTTGTCACTGATGCCTGTCTTATTGCTGTAAAGGGACACCAGGACCACAAAAGAAAATATTTAACTGGGGCTGGCTTGCAGTTCAGAGGGTTAGCTCATTATTGTCCTTGTAGGTAGCATGGCACATGGTACTGGAGAGGTAGTTGAGAGTTCTGTCTCAGGATCAACAGGCAGGAGGAAGAGAGATCGACTCTGGGCCTGACTTGAACTTCTGAAACCCCAAAGCCCACCCACAGTAACACACAAGTTCCTCCAACAAGGACATACCTACTCCAGCAAGGCCACACCCACCCCAGCAAGGCCACGCCTACTCCAACAAAGCCACACCTCCCAACAGTGATTCACCCGATGAGCCTATGGAGGCCATTTTCATTCAAACCACCACCTTATCTCAGATAAATAGATATTTGTTTGTATCTCATCAAGAAAAGTTCTACAGCAAGACCAGTTACCGCTGACTCCACATTACCTGTCTCCCATTCATTCTACTGCTCCTAGCACTGTTGTTCCGGCTGATACTTGTTAAGGGTTGGAGGGATTGCTCAGTGGTTTAAGCCCTTGCTGTGCGATTCCCCGGTGATTCCAGCCTTGGGAGGCAGGACAGGGAATCCCTGGACAAGCTGGCTAGAGCTCTGAGTTTCATCTAGAGATCTTTCCTCAAAGAAAAAGGTGGAAGATTGATGGCAGAATATTCTGGACTCAGGACAGTGAGAATGCTGAGTTAAGACACTGCCAAGTTCAATCCTTAGGTCTCACACAGCAGAAGGAGAAAACAGTCCTGCAAGATATCCTCTGACCTCCACATGTATGCCACGGCATGTGCATGTCTATACACATCACACACACACACACACATGCATACGCATCTGCACATGTATGCCCTGACACGTGTGAATGTACATACACACAGGCACTCACCGCAGACACACTGAAAAGAAGAAAAATATCTTTATTGAATACACCCAAGAATGTGCGGCTCAACTTAGCATGTTGTGTGTCTTACTAAGTTGCCCAGGCTAGTCCTGAACTTGTCCTTCTCCTGAGTCAACATTTCCAGCCACTGAAATTACACAAGTACACCATCACATGTGCATGTATGTGATGTATGTGGACATATACTATACGTGATGATACATATACATGGCATATATATATATGTGTGTGTGTGTGTGTGTGTGTAACTGGTAACTGGTGTGCGCACACACACACACACACATAATATGATGACTTTTGGGTAGCAGGATTTTAACTTTATTCTGGAAACGCTGAAAAATATATAGCTACCATTTCATAATATGACATACCTCCGATTGTCCTGGGAGTGCTGCCAGGCTTGTCACTTGGCAACTCAATGGCTTTCTCTTCCCTTTGGTGGTGCTGGAGAATGAATGGAGACCACCGCGCATGCTAGGCACACTCCACCACTGAGCTCATTCCTAGGCCCCATTTCATCATTCCTTCATTCCATTTCTTTGTGAGATAGGGTCTTACTATGCAGCTCAGGCTGACCCTGAAACTCTTAATCCTCCTGCCTCACATTTCCAAGTTTGGCCCTATTGGTACATACCACCCCAAACTAGGTCCTTCCTCCATCCTTTATGAGCATAAAATGGCGGAAATAAATAAATAAGCACATTATTACAACACAGTCTCCTTGGAGGCTAAGATAAACACATGCTGGTTATTCATTTATTTATTACTGTGAACTATGCTTGAACCCAAGGCCTTGTGTTTGTTAAGTAAGGACACATTCTACCTCTCCTCTCCCAGCCCCAACCCCCTTTAAGTTTTTATTTTAAGGTAAGTATCTTACTAAGTTGCCCAGGCTAGGCCTGAACTTGTCCTTTTCCTGTGTCAGCATTTCCAGCCACTGGGATTACAAAGTATACCAACCAACCTAGCTAAAACTACACCTTCCCCCTCCTCTCCCCCTCCTCTTACCTCCTCTGAGTGCTAGGAATAAAATCCAGGTCTTACCCATGCTAGAAAAACACTGCACTGTTCAGCTGCACGCCAGCCTCCTGCTCATTATTTTTAGAGTAACCATGCATAAAAAGAACCTTTCAGAATGAAAGGTTCCACATCCTACAGAAACGTCTGCAGATCAAGTTTGGGCTGCCTATAAGAAACAGGATAGGTTGCCTCACAAAAGATCACTTAAGGGGGACACCCTCTCTGTGCCCATGGCTGGATCTGTAGAAGTGTTAGAAAAAAATTAAGATGAGTCTATTAATATTTTATTCCCGTACACACCTGGTAACTGACTTGACCTTAGCATCTCCCAAGTGCTATCTGCAGAACACAACTCAGCCGGCTTGCCTGTCAGAACTAGTGTAAGTACCAATACCTCCGTGAAGGTGAAGCCTTTCTGCTGCCCTGTCTCTGTAGGAAATCCAACTGAATCAGCTAATCATCACTATGGTTACTGACCCCTCAAGCTTCCATGAAGTAGTGGTCTTCATGCCAAGTCTGGAGGTGGCATAGAAAACTTGTCTCCTACCAAGTATAGCAGCCCACTACCACAGTCCCAGTGTTCCAAGAGTCTGAAAGGGAGTTATCACAAGTTCAAAACCAGCCTACACCAAGGACACAGTAAGGCCAGCCCAGCTCACAGTGCATGACAATGTTTCCAAAAAGAAAATCAGGAAAACTTACTCACTAATATATTCTAAAGTCAATTTAGAGCTCCAACATTCATCTCTCCTTCTGGACTACAGAGGCAATGTGAGCAGCTGCCTCAGGTTCTCAGGCTACCCCTGCCCATGGACTGCATCTCCTCAAACCACGAGCCAAAAGAAACACCTCCTCTACTTAGAAATAGTTAAAATGTACCTGATATGGGTATTGTTTTCCCATTGAAAACGTATGGCAAAGGTCAGTACACTGGAGTTCTGAAGTTTCCAGCTAGGCTGTAATTTCAGTCAGACCCACACAACACAGGAGTGCAGCAAGGCCTGTAGAGAGCTCAGGTCAGGTCAAGTTACAGCTCTAAGTGTGAGGAGACATCTAACAGCTTTGCTTAGCTAGTCCAAAAGCTTGGTCATCCATAAGACAGGGAACAGCCTGGTGCTGTGCTCAAAAAATAGGGGAAGTCAGCAGACCACGCCAATTTCAGGGACCTTTCTTTTATATCTTGTCACTAAGAAGATTCATAACTGACATCCTGTAGGCTCTCTCACTGGACACTGAGCTAACAGACTCAGCCAGAATGTATGACCAGAAAGCCCTTGAAATCGCGCCCCCCCACCCCCGTCTCTGCCTCTAGAGTGCTGGGAACACAAGCATGTGATGAGAACACAGGCATGAGCTGGGAACACAAGCATGTGATGAGAACATGGGCATGAGCTGGGAACACAGGCATGAGCTGGGAACACAGGCATGGGATAAGAACACAGGCATGGGCTGGGAACACAGGCATGTGTACTATGTACAGGTTTTACATGCACACTGAGGATTCAAACTCAGGTCCTCATACTTAGAAAGCATTTTGCTTTGCTGTCTGAGTCATATCCCCAGCACCCACTAAATTATATTTTACAACAGAAACACTCTAGCTATTAGTACTCAAAAAAATATGAGTTGACGACAGTTTAATATTTTGTTTGTTTAGGGATCAAACTCAGGGTGTCACACACGCCAGGCAAGCAGTCAACCTTTGAGCCATACCCCACACCCCCTCCTCTATTGTTCCTGAATTTTCCTTCATTTAAATGATTTCGAGGTGCCTCTGATCTGGGCTGCCTCGGATCTAGCACATACAAGATAAGCACTCCACCAGTGCGCTGTGTTCCGATCCTCTTTCCCTTAACGAGGAATGTTTCCCCTATTTTTTACAAATGACCATGTATTTCGACTAGCAGGCGGTTCTCAATCCTGTAAAATATCTGCATCTCTAGCTACAGCCTTGCCTCTCTCCAACCATGACATAACAAAGTCTGCCCAAAAGGACTGGTGGTCAAGAAGAAAAGACATGCTACCAAGGTTTCTGATGGGCACTGCCAACCCATGCTCTCCCCAGCAGTGCTTGGCTCTGAAAGCAGGACCCGGGAGGCACCTTTTCATCTGCACAACCTTTTCTTTCTCTCCTTTTCTTTTTTGTAACATGTATTCCAGATTAGCATCAGATATGATTTGTAGATAAAGATGGCTCCGCCCCTTGAATGCAGCTATGTACAGCTATACCCGGTTTAGGCGGAGCTCAGGATTGAACCAGAACCTCGGTCAGCCTGGCCACTCTACCAAGTGAGCTACAACCCCAGCCCACTTACACACAGAACACTTTCAAAGATGCTCTTAGACCTGACTCCCCTCTGTCCCGGGGCTTCCTTCGATATCGGCTCACGTTCTGCCTTCCACCAACACACTGCCACTGTCGTGTGGCTGTGAAGTCTGAGGGCTCTGCTGTCACGCTGAAATATTCCTCAGTAAACATCTTATTCCCTTAGACCAGTGGCTCTCAGCCTTTCCAATGCTACAACCCTTTAATTTAGTTCCTCATGTTGTGGTGACCTCAGGCCATAAAATTATTTCATTGCTACTTCATAACTGCAATTTTGCTACTGTTATGAATTATAATGTAAATTATCTGATATGCAGGATATCTGATATGTGACCCCTCAAGACCCACAGGTTGAGAATCACTGACTTAGACCTTGAAGCTCACCCAACTAATCTTATAACCTAGCCATACGTGCTGGATTACCTGGGTAGATTAAGCAAAATATATATTATCATTACTATATCAATAATATCCTAAATAAACGTATTCATTACAGTATTGTGTCTTATTTACGTGGTAATACAATTTGAGGGAATTTCCTTCTTTTTTTTGACAGAAGATAATCAGTATATACCACAGGTTGGCCTTATGAGTTCGGGAAGGACCAAGGTTCTTTGCTACAGTTGAAATCACCTGGGGAACTTTCAAAAGACAAGACCACTGACCTGGCTGGAAACAGAAGCTCAGTGGCACAGTGCTTTCCTAGCACGGATGAAGCCAAACCCTGGTCCTATAGCCACAAGGAAAATAAGTGCTCAAAAACCCTGAAAACACCCAGAATTCCAAGTAAATGTGGTATGGACGATGGCCCAGGCAGGAGTTTTTAGGCAGCCCTAGCACTGGGGAGCTGAAGACTGGAGGCCAAAGGTTCAAAGCTAGCCCCTACTACAAGAAGCACTTTCTCAAACAACAAAAAGCAAGAGGAAGTGAGAGACCTGAGCAGCTCCAGGAGCTCCCAGGAAGGAAAGCGTAATAAACGTGATCGGAATGGCCTGACACCGTGCACAAGGCAAAAGGAAATGGCAGACGCTAGAGGCCAATGGTAACAGAACAAGGAAGCACACCACTAATTATCTGTAGAAAGGTCTCAATATGGAGTAGCCCTGGCTAACCTGAAACTCTCACCATGTAGACCAGGCTGGCCTTGAACCCACAGAGGTCTGCCTGCCTCTGCCTCCTGAATGCTGGAGATGTGTGAGCCACCATGCCAGGCAGCGCGCTCAAATTTCTTGACATTAGAAAGAAGGTCAAGCTTAGTGTCTCTCTCTCTCTCTCTCTCTCTCAAGATTTATTTATTTCATGTATGTAGGAAGGTACTGTCGCTGTCTTCAGTCACACCAGAAAACAGCATCAGATGCCCATGACAGATGGTTGTGAGCCACCAAGCCACCATGGTTGCTGGGAATTGAACTCAGGACCTCTAGGAAGAGCAGTCAACGCTCTTAACTGCTGAGCCATCTCTCCAGCCCCCATGCTCAGTCGCTTAAACAACTTCAATTGCTTTTCTAATTGAGCCAAGCGACTTAAACCACAATTACTTGGCAAACAAGCCTATGCCAACTTCATGACGGCTCTCTAGGTTCTGAAGCTATAAATCAGCTGATCTTATGGTTTGGACAAAATTGGGACAATCCTACAGACTTTCCTCACAATCCATGCTGGATCGCTGTGGGAGGCACTCTCAGTACAACAGGCTATCGGACTTTAAATAAACTCCCAGGACACTCAGGAGGCAGAGGCAGGAAAACTATGAGGTGAAGGCCAGCTTGAACAACATAGCAAGTTTGAGGCCAACCTGCTGCAGGTAGCAACGTCTGGATTCTAAACACCAAAACTAAGGAAAACAAACAAACAACTTAAAATAAATTTCAGGTCAGTCCGGACTATATACAGTGAGAGATCAAGCCTCAAAAGAACCAAACAAACAAAAGTTAGAACAACAGTTGAGGGACATGGTGCTATGTACTTTTAATTCCAGCACTTGAGGGGCAGAGGCAGGTGGATCTCTGTGGGTTCAAGGTTAGCCTGGTACACATAGAAAGCTCTAGGCTAGCCAGCCAGACCTACAGACTGAGGCTTTGGATGGGGAGTGGGGAAGGAAGACCCGCAGCTGGGCCAACATGAGCGTGTAGCTCCCTGTCCACTATTTGTCCTGCATGCACAGAACCCTGAGTCTAGACTCTATTTGGGGGAAAACTCAGGGAAACCACTTTCCAAGTAGACTGTGCTTTCTTCTGGTCTGAATGGTATTGCCAATATTCTCAGTTTAGCAGGGAGTCAACCAGACCCACTCTCAAAACCCACTCCCAAGCCAGCATCAGGTGAGAACACACATTACTTTATCACTTCCTGGGACTGCCTGACAGCACACCCCCAATTCCCTGCATGTTGGAGGGCCCATCATAGAAGTCTGGCACCTTGCCCTGGTGGTTTGGAAGGCATGTTGGGGAAGAAAAACTTTCCTCTAAAGCTGGACTTTCCTAAAAGACTGTGATATGGAAGAATTCCTCAGTGACCTAAAACATAATAGACAAAGCATCTCCACACCAGCACAGAGTTTTCCTTTCCTTATTTTAACTTATTAAAGATGGCCAGCCCAGCCCAGTACCGTACACACCCCTAAGTCTCCAGAATTTCTGTCAAGCACAAACTCAACTTCATAAGGGCTTCCTAGGAAAGACTGACTTTCTCAGTTTCATGTAGAGAACAGACCACTATTCCACATCCTGTTAAAGTCTCCATGATGTCTCCCTCACAAACAGTGGGGAATCTCTGTGGAAGGTGCCTTTAAATAAACTCCCTGGACACTCAGGATCAGGAGGCTGAGGCAGGAAAATTATGACCCAAAGGCCAGCTTGAACAACATAGCAAGTTTGAGGCCAGCTTGCTTGAGACAGGTAGCAAGGTCTGGATTCTAAAAACCAAAATTAAACAACATAGTCTGAACACTAGGGATAGTTCAAGGACTGCATACCCAGCCTCAGCTACAAGACCACACATACACACACACACACACACACACACACACACACACACACACACACACACAGTGTGCAGACAGGTCTGTAATGTCAGCATGAAGAACAGCCAGCAGCTTGACCCACATAGTAAATTCCAGCACTTGGGAGGCAGAGGCAGGATCAAGAGTTTAAGACTAGTCTGGGCTGCTGGGTGGTGGTGGCACATGCCTTTAATCCCAGTACTTGGGAGGCAGAGGCAGGTGGATTTCTGAGTTCGAGGCCAGCCTGGTCTACAGAGTGAGTTCCAGGATAGCCAGGGCTACACAGAGAAACCCTGTCTCGAAAACACCAAACCCCCCCCCCCCCCAAAAAAAAAGACTAGTCTGGGCTACACACAGAATCCAGCTAGAACTACATACTGAGACTCTGTCTACAAAACAGAGAGAGGCAGACACACAGACACAGAGAGAGAGAGAGGGAGAGAGACAGACAGACAGACAGAAACACAGAGACCAGAAACACAGAGAGAGAGAGACCAGCTAGAGCTCACAGGTTAAGAGCACTGGCCCTGGGTTCATTCCCAGCATCCACTCAGGGGCTTACAACCTTCTTTAACTACAGTCCCAACATTCTCTTCTGGTCTCTGTGGTCACTCCACCCACATGGTCCACGGATTTACATTCGGGCAAAACACCCATACATAAAAATTAATCAAAAAAAAATTTTAATGCATGTCCAGGTAGGTAGTGGCACATGCCTTTAATCTCAGTGTTCCTGGGGCAGCTGCAGGCAAGTTGGAGGCTAGCCTGGTCTACAGAGCAAGTTCCAAGATAGCCAGGGTTATGAAGAAACTTTGTCTCGAAAACCAAAACAAAAAACGGTATTAAGGCTCAGTGCTGGGCAGAGGTAGAGGGTGGAGGAGCGCTGGGAACCCGCATAACGCAGAAAAATGTAGCCATGGCATTCAGCCCTAGCTGGAGACTGTGCTTCTTATACTAAAAGCAAACCTCCTACCATGTAATAAACCAATGATACTGTCCACCCCACGGGGGAGCAATGTACATGAGCAGGATACAGTGCAGAGAAATGACACCCTGCAGGTTAAAGAAGGCCACACCGCTCTGGTTCAAGCCAAGGTTATCTCCCAGACATCGAAGGACGGAAAACTAATGCAGCAGGCAAACAGAAAACAGCCCTCCTGGCCTGCCAGCCTCCCGGCCTTCTTTTCTTCCATTGAGCTGAAAGGTGCCAGGGAGAGAACCGAAGGTCAGAGCGGTTCCTCCTAGCTTTCGGTTCCCAGAACCGAGCGCTAAGGCCTGGGAACGTTAGGAAGCTGCCCGCGCCCGCTTCTGCTCACCCGGGAATCACAATCCCCTTAGCTAAAAAACATTTAACTCCTCCTCTGCCTGCCGGTGGGACAACGGAGGTGGGAGCGGGGTGGTTTATAAATTGCTTAAGGCTTTGGCTCAAGACACAGAGAACCAGGAAAGCAGGAGAGCTAATTAGAACCAAGGAAAGGTTAAACAGCTGTCGGAGATGCCAGGCGAGAACTTCTGTTTCTCATATCTGCCGGCGGATTTAAAGGATGCTAACACGACACCCTCCGTGCCCGGGATAGGGGTCCCGGGGAAGAGTGCGCGAGTGCGCTCGGGGAAAACATGGGTGACACCGGATGCCCCCACTGCATTACAAGGATGCAAACACGACACCCTCAGAGCCCGGGGATCAGAAGAAGCAGGGGAAAGCAGATGCGCGTTCACGGGAACACAAGACATCCCTATTGCAGGACAAGGATGCAAATGTGACATCCTCAAAGGGCGCATGGGCAACCGGGATAAGCGATGGGGGTTTCGTTTAGGGAAGCAGGGACGACACGGGGCATCCCCTTTCGCTCTGCTCACCACTTGCTGCGCGCCGCGGAAAGTGGCGTCCAGCAGCATCAGTTTCCAGGGGTCGGACACCGTGCTGGGCAGTGGGATGTACACGTAGTAGGCGGCCAGCGCCAGCAGCGCGGCCAGTAGGACGCATGACGACCTCATTGTCCCCAGGCCGGGCTGTCTGGAGCTGACAGCCGTACGCTGCGATGCTACCGGGAGACGACCAGCAAGTTTCTGCCAGCCGCAGCTGCTGTTTCACGTGTTCCTCCTCAGGCTGCGAGCCAATCACAGGCTGCGTCGGGAGGAAGTGGGAGCGCGGATATGCCCCCTCCGCGGTGTCCTTGCAAAAAGCTGCGGGCTCGCCAGGTTGCAGGAAGCAGGGTGGTGCAGCCCGG
Organism: Arvicanthis niloticus; assembly: GCF_011762505.2. NCBI lineage: Eukaryota > Metazoa > Chordata > Mammalia > Rodentia > Muridae > Arvicanthis > Arvicanthis niloticus. Next base: position 13,029,631 of record NC_047661.1, on the reverse strand, counting down.
AGGACGCACAGCAACCCCTGGCGGACACTGTGATTATGACTGCCTGCGATGCCAAGCTGCCTCTGAAGGTGTGGCAAAAGGGGTTCCGGGTCAGCCTGAGCTACTTGAAACAGTCTCGGAAGAGAAACTTAACAGTAACAAACAAGCAAGCAAACAAACAATAAATACATTGGGTTTGACACACGTAATTGTCATCTTTGGTTTTGAAAGGTTGAGACATAAGGATGAAGGCCAAGGTCATCCTGGACTGCATCACAAGTTTGAGTCAATACTGGGCTAGATGAGAGACCTTGTCTCAAGAAAACCAAAGTATCAGACAAAGAAACAAATAGAAAACTCAAATAGTTGCACTGTGCAACTTCCAAAGCATGTAAACTATCTGATCCAAAACAAAGATACTATTGCAAAAGACAACACAAGTCCTCTCTCTAGAGAAAGACTTGGAATGGACTCTAAATTCAGTAAGTGGTTTTAAAAGAGAGTTTCTGGGCAGAGTGGTGCACACAGCCTGATCCACACTGTGAGTTCTAAGACATCCAAGGCTACATGGTGAGACTCAATGGGGGTGGGGCATGGCATAATGCAGAGAGAGAGAGAGAGAGAGAGAGAGAGAGAGAGAGAGAGAGAGAGAGAGAGAGAGAGAGAGAGAGAGAGAGCTTTACTCCTAGCAGCCATCCAGCTGGAGAGCTGGGCTTTAAGCTGAGTCCATATCTAGGGACTTTGATGGTTTATCACTCATCTCTACTGCTATGAAATAAGGAATATAAGCTAAGGATAAAGCTCTCTTGGTGGAATGCTTGCCCAGCCTACAAACAGCCATGGGCTTGAAGTCAGCACTGCATGAAAGAGGGTACAGTGGCACATGCTTGTAAGCCCAGCACTCAGCAAGAAGGCAGATCAGAGTGTCAAGGTCTTGCTTGGCTGTGGCCATACCAAGGAAAAGAAAGGAGACCAACTTCCTGACTAGGCTATGCAAGAGTGGGTCTGATCTCCCTAAGAAAGGACCATCCTCTCTCTTGAATAGCACATCAAATACGGCATGAGAAAGGAGGGGGGAGCTTTGTCTTCATCTGTTACAAGAGTTTTACTTCTTGAAGAAATTGATTTTCTGACCTTCCTGGCCCAGGACAGCCAGCAAAGCCACAAACCAATGTCATCAAACTGTCATTTTCAACGTTTCTCTGGGTCACTTCTTGCTTTCAAAGCATTGCTTTCTGGTGGCCTTGGACCTAATGACCACACTTCACCCAGCACATGGCTCTGGTTCCGAGGCTTGGAGGAGTTATGCAGGAGAAATAGGGAACAGGGTTTAAGGATAAAACTACTGTTCAGCTTGTGAACATTGATTGCACGGTGAGTCCAAGGTATGGTAAAATTGATGACATCGTTTTCTTAAAGGTTAGTTAAATCAAACAAGCCAAGTACATAGTGCGTAGTTTGAAGTGATCACAGTCGTCTGGTTAACATGTCTACAATATTGTACTGCGTGATCAGGAGGTTGTGTGAGGTAATGCCCTGTGAGTATCTTATAAACTGAAATTCCAAGAAGAAAAAAAAAAGCCACAAGCATGTCAGTGGGTTTGTAATGCTGATCCATTAGAACTTAGTGACTGTGGAATGCTATAGATCTGGGGCCAAAGTCACTTGAGCTGTCTCTTGTACCCTCCCCCTGCCTCTTTTAGAAGAAGTCTCTGTAAGATCACTGACACAGGCCATGAGAGTGTATAGCCCATGACTGACCTCCAAGGTCTCCTTTTTCCTTTAAGAATTATTCTGTGTTCTGTGCCAGCCCATCCATCAGCTGTGAGATGTTAAACTCATCTTTGTATGTATTCACCTCACAACTAGGAATGATGGACTTAGTCATATACAGCTGGATATTCTGTATCTTTTTTTTTTTTTTTTTTTTTTTTTTTTTTTTTTGGTTTTTCGAGACAGGGTTTCTCTGTATAGTCCTGGCTGTCCTGGAACTCACTCTGTAGACCAGGCTGGCCTCGAACTCAGAAATCCGCCTGCCTCTGCCTCCCAAGTGCTGAGATTAAAGGCGTGTGCCACCACCTCCCGGCATTCTGTATCTTCTTTTTAGAAATACCTCTTCATATCCTTTGGCCATTTTCATTACATGGCCCTTCAACTTAGATATATTCTGGACATTTACCTCATGGATTGTTTGGACTTGAAACACATTCTTAGATCCTCTGCCTTACATGTTCACTCTGCAGACTATTTTGTTCTATGGAGGCTCTTTGGCTTTATAAAACCTTGTTCTTATGTGTCTGCTTTTGGTTTATGTCACAAGATTTGTCTCCCAAACAGATGCACTCACTCCTGTTCTCATTGACTGTGTAAAGCATTCAGTTGTCATACTTAAGTCTTTAGTCCATTCGAAACTGATACGGTTATGAGTTGTAAGATGAAGATCTAATTGCACTCCACTTTCTAAAAACATAAGGTTTATTATAAAAAGCTTTTAAATGATAAAAATCAACCAAGAACTGGGGAGCAGGCTCGGTGGGTAAGAATACAGTGCAAAATTAGACCTGAGTTTGAATCTACGGCCTCCAAGTAAAAAGCCACGTGTGGCCCCAAGTGCGGGTAATCTCAGCCCTGCAGGAGGTAGAGACAAAAAAAAAAAAAAAAAACAAAAACAAAACAAAACAAAAAAAAAACAAAAAAAAAAAAACCTTGGCCCGAGCCCTACTGGCTGCCAGTCCAGCTCCAGGTTCAGGGGAAAACTCTGTCTCAGTGACTCAGAATAAGGCTGAGAGCCACAGAACAGGACACCCAATGTCTTCCTCCATGTCTTCCTCCAGCTTACATGTCCACAATGCTGAGGGTAAAGGCTCGTAGCACAATGCCAAGTGGATCATTTTATCTGTAGATGAAAATAGATGTAAATTTTCATTAACTTGAGGAGGGCAACCTGGCAGCTGTAATGTTCCAAGGTGTGCACATGTCATCATGTGCTCTTCTTGGTTGTCAACTTGACTACATCTGGAACTGATTAAAAACTCAAACAGCTGAACATACCTATGAGGGAGTTTTAGAGGTCAGGAGACCTACCTTAAATCCAGATCATTTGAGGTCAGAAGACCCACCCTAGATTGGGGCCACACCTTCTCATGTCCTTCATTGTCACTTGCCAGTTCATAGGTCATGCTCCTGAGGCGTTCCTTTACAGGTATCAAAGCCTATATCTTCAAGATCCTGATATCCATTGAAGACCTGCTGAGACACCCAGCTTCATGGACTCAACAACTCCCGGATGCTTGGCCATTCTGTTGGGATACAGCCATTATGGGACTAGTTGGACCACAGACTGTAAGACTGCAAGCCACTTTATTAAATCATGCTTGTTGGGGAGATACTTTATTTTCTATACACACACACACACACACACACACACACACACACACACACACCAGTTCTGTTCCTCTAGAAACCCCTGACTAATACAACACACTTAAATTTCCTCTGTGTGGAGTTTCTTCCTGGGCTCTGATGCCCAGCAAACTCAGGGCAGAGCCTTTTCCTAGGACACAGGATGTGGGAGACATAGATGGGGAGGGGAGAGAGCCCTGATAGTGACTACTTGCTAATTGGCAGGACTTGAAAGGGTGTTAACCTGGAGAAGGGCTGGAAAGTATGTGACAGATTTTATCTTGGTTTGACTTAGTTGTTTTAGATTCTAGAGACACTTGCTGCCTTACCTTATACCCAAGGCTCACTTTGAACTAGAGACCCTGCCTTAGCCCCTTGCTTATCATCATGAGCTGACCTGACCTGATGGATTTGAGATGTGCTGGATTACACAAAAAGCTATTACAGCTTTGAGAAAGGGAAGGATATTGCAGAACCCCGAGGTTTTCAGAAATATGGGCAGCTGGGTAGATGGTACCCACAGGCAGGGAGCTGGGTGTTGTGGTACATACCTGTAATCTCAGCCCTTGGCTGGTGGAAACAGGAAATGCCGAAGTTCAAGATCATTTGCTACATAGTTTATGGCCAGCCTGGGCTATATGACACCTGTATCAAAACACATAAACAAAACAAAAAAGAAAAAAAAATCATAGGAGAATGTGGTAGTTTGAATAAGAATGGCCCACATGGGCTTATATATTTGAACGTTTATTCACTAGGGAATGACATTAAGAATATTAGGAGGTATGGCCTTGTTGAAGGAATTGTGCCACTGGGGTGAGGGATATGTTTTGAGGTATCTCTGCCTGCCTAGGGATGAAGAGGTAGCTCTCAACTCCTGCTCTAGCATCTGCCTGCATGCTACCAGGCTCCCCACCATGATTTCCACAGATTCGCCCTCTGAAACGACAAGCAAGCCCTCGTCTCTACTAAGAATTGCCTTGGTCATGGTGTGTCTTTACAGCAACAGTCGAGTGACTAAGGCAGAGAGGAAGATATTTGGGGAAGAAAAGGTAATATCAAGGAGCTATTTAAAGCTAAAGTTTAAAAACTTGTGTTGTCTTTTTCTTCTGAAAACTTGTGTTTCCAAGGGGAGATTCCGGCGGGCAGTTCAATGTGTGCATTTAGATCCCAGGAGGGATCTGAGGTAGAGACTATTTACTAGACTGACAGTATGAAAAATGAGAAACCCCCGGAGAGTATAGGCTAGAAGTGACAAGCCCGCAGAAGAGCAGGCAGGGAAGGTCAGCCTGCGGATTGGCTATGAGTTTCCCTGCCTTTTCACCGATGGTAGCTGGCTCACAGTTAACACCGGGCTTTAGTGACTCAGTTGAAGAACAGCTCCTGTTTGTTTGGTTGGTTGGGTTTTTTTTTTGTTTGTTTGTTTGTTTGTTTTTGTTTTGTTTTTGGGGGGTTTTTTTTTTTGTTTTTTTAACTGTACCTTGGAGCTGAGGGTGTGGATCTGTAGATGAAGACTTGCTCTGTGGATGAAGACTTGCTTCAAATGCACAGGCTTTGGTATCCATTGTCAGCTCTGAAGAAGAATTTTTTCTTTTTTTCTTTTTTTTTCTTTTTTCTTTTTCTTTCTTTCTTTCTTTTTTTTTTTTTCGAGACAGGGTTTCTCTGTGTAGCCCTGGCTGTCCTGGCACTCACTCTGTAGACCAGGTTGGCCTCAAACTCAGAAATCTGCCTGCCTCTGCCTCCCAAGTGCTGGGATTAAAGGTGAGACGAATTTTTTCTAATTACACTTTTTCTTATTTTTGAGAATTACATATACACATACAGTAAATTGTGATCATATCCAGCCCCCATTTTCTCCCCCAAATCCTACCCAGCATGTCCTCTCCCTAACTTCATGTTTTCTTCCTCTTCCTCCTTCTCTTCCTCCTCTTCCTCATCCTCTTTTTCATAACTCACTAAGTCTAATGAATTAGTGCTGTCCATGTGTGGATGGGTGTGGGCTCAGCTCCTGGAGCATGGAACCTATCATTTGGAACACACTCAGAACAGTGATTTTCCCTCCATCAGTAGAGGGGATAAGGCCTGCACCTTCCCCATCTCTGCTTCAGTCCTGGCTGGGTTGATCTCATGAAAAGCTTGTATCAATAACCACACAGCTGTATGTCTGTGTGTGTGCTAGCAATGCCATATCCAGAAGCATTTCCTAGGTCTCCTCCCCTCTGTCCTGCTCTTAGATTCTTTCTTCCTCCTCTTTTGGGCTATTTCCTGGGCCTTGTTGGTGGGGAAGGGTTGGCAGATTTGGTATAGGAGAGTATGGGAAGACTTGTTAAAGACACCTCATGGTAATTAGCTAGGAGCACTCAGTCTCTTATTCTCAGGACTTTGATCAACTATGTCTCTATTTAGACTGACCGTCTGCTGCAAACAAGAAGCTATGACCAGAAGCTTCTGTGAGCAAAGTTGAGAACAGCCTGTGTCTGCGGATATAAACATCAGTATTTAGGAGGCAATCGGACAACATGACCACTGTAGCAGATTTTACCCTAGGACCTATGGCCTGCTCAGCCATGGTGTTCTGACCAGGATTCCAATAGTAAACATGAACTCCATCAGAAAGCAATTATGTCTCCCCCATTACAGCCATGCCATGATTGGACCTGTGGGTACATCCTGCCTATCCAGCCAGCATCATAGCAGCCAGTGCTGAGTAAATCCTTTGGTGTCTTTCCTCTCAGCAGCCCACAATAACATCTTCTGGGACTGGGATCAGAAGGTGTATGTGTGTTTGTGTGTGTGTGTGTGTGTGTGTGTGTGTGTGTGTGTGTGTGTAGTGTAGTGTTTCCTTTTAAGATTTGCTTTTGAAGTTCAGATTGTATTCTTACTTTTGTTGTAGTGAACTGGGAATTACTTTTTCTTCACTACAAAGACCTCATGAATACCAGACAAGCATTCTACTGCTGAGCTTCATATTCCTAGCTGTATTCTGAAATTTTTATTTTGAGATAAGGTCTAGCTAAGTTACTCAGCTACTCTGAAACTGGAACGTCTCCCGAATCAACCTCTCAAGTTCTAGAATTATAGGTGGAAGTCATAATACCCTGTATTGCTTATTTTTTTGTAACATCTTCATATAAATTAAAATTATAGCCAGGTGTCTGTTCTTATGATTCTCATCCCACCCACACGAAAGATCTAAGTTCCCTTATAGACCACTTCATGAAAAAATAAACGTCAGAAGAAATATACACCATGTAAGGCCAGCAGCTCAGCTCTGGAAAGAACACCAGGCCCAGCACACTTGGAACGTGAGCTCCTATGCATCGCTGGCCATGGCCATTTTCTTTCAATACCATAACTCTAAAGGTGTTCGACATTTTTAAAATTCCAGGGAGGCATCAGCTAAGAAGAATCAAAAATAATAATGATAACCATACAGAAACAGTAGAAAGCACACATTCATATCCACAAACTTAATACTTTTTAACAGGTAAAGTTTAAAATTAGTAATATACTTTGCTATAAACATAATTTTATAATTTCAGTTTGTTAAATGTACATGTAAAATTTGAGATTTTTTTTAAATTTGCTTATTTTTAGATAGGACTTTGAATTTGCTTTGTAGCCCAGGCTAGCCTAAAACAATCTTTTTGCCTCATCTCCTCCAGTGCTGGGGTTACAGATGTTCTCCAGCATGCACAACAAAGGTAATCTATGAAACCTATGATTTTAATAATTATGAGCCTGTTGTGGTGGTTGGTAAATATCTGTAGCCCCAACACTCATGAAGTAGAGGCAGGAGGATCAGAAGCTCAATGTAAACATAAGATACATAGTCAGTTAGAGGCTAGCTTGAGCTACATGAGACCCTGTGATGGTTCGTATATGCTCTGCCCAGGGAGTGGCACTATTAGAAGGTATGGCCCTGTTGGAGTAGGTGTGTCACTGTAGATGTTGGTTTAAGACCCTCATCCTAGCTGCCTGGAAGTCAATCTTCCACTAGCAGCCTTCAGATAAAAATGTAGAACTCTCAGCTCCTCCTGCACCGTGCCTGCCTAGATGCTGCCATGCTCCCACCTTGATGATAATAACTGAACCTTTGAACCTGTAAGTCAGCCATCCCAAATAGATGTTGTCCTTTATAAGACTTGCCTTGGTCACAGTGTCTGTTCATAGGAGTAAAACCCTAAGACAAATGTTGGTACCAGGGACTGGGGTATTGCTATGGTAGGCTTGACCATGCTTTTGTTTGGAGGAATGTGGATTTGGGAACTTTGGAAAGCACTAGAATTCTTTAAGTTGGGTTTAATGAGCTATCCTAGTAGGAATATGGAAGACTTTGTTGTTGAGTGTGTTTTTGAGCTGTGCAGACCTGGCCCAAGAGGTTTCAGTGGAGAACTTCAGTATGTGGCCTAGAGACTGTTTGTATGGTATTTTGGTGAAAAATGTGCCTGCTTTTTGCCCTCATCTGACAAGTCTACTTGAGTCTAAGGTAAAGAGATTTATATTAATTGCATTGACATAGGAAGTCTCAAAATAGCCCAGCAGAGACTTTGTTCTCTGGTTAAGTCTCATGAAGAGTGTTTTGAACAAACGTAGCAAGCTTTAAAAGGAAAAATATAAAATATATGGTTTAAGTACTAAAGGGGCACCAGGAAGTGAAATGGAGCAGAATCCTATTCTAGGAGATAACAGATAAAGGGATTTTGGAGCAGGATTCTTCCCAGCTAAATTTATATCCAGGCAAGGTGGTACACATCTTTAATCCCAGAAAACACAGCCAAACAGATGTGAGTTCAAGGCCAACCTGGAACAAAGCTGAGTGAAAAAAAAGCTTAAATCCAGGTGTGGTGGTAATCCCAAGGATTACCACCTTGGTAATCACGCCTTTAATCCCAGCATTACAGGAGACTGACTCCTAGATCTCTGAGTTCAAGGTCAGTCTACAGAGTAAGTTCCAGGAAAGCCAAGCTTATACAGAGAGGGGATCAGAAAACAGAAAGCTGGTAATAGAATAGGGGGGCCATGTTCCAGCTCCACAAGCAGCAGAACTTGGCAGCTTCAGCCATGTGGCTCTGGGCTTAGAGTGAAAAATAGAAGGGACTACTGGGACAATTGATGTTGGTTAGCTGGAGCTAAGAAATTAGCGGTGAATAAGAGACCAGCATCACTGAGGTGAAATCTTCTGGGAAGTGTTTTCTGAGAGCACAAAGTTGTGTTCGAGATAGCCAAAGCTGTACCTCATGTTGCAGCTGGACTTGGTAATGTGTAAGAGTTACCCAGTGGTACTGGTTTTGAAGGCATGAAGGGGTCATGAAGAGCAGCTGAGGCTCGGCACTGTGACAGGCCATGGAAGACCAGTGGTGAAGGTGCAGCTTCAGCTACAGTTGATGGCTCAGGACTGAAGGGGTCATCTAAAGGATTTGAGGTTTGGCACCATGAAGAGAGCCTATGAGAAGCTATGGGTGAAGCCTGGTTGCAGTGGAAGATCCCACGAGGCAGAACAGAAGAAATCTTAGACCAATCTGATCTAGGCAGCAAGTCTAAGACTGCCAGGGCCACACAATGAGACCTTGTCTCCAAGGCTCACTCACAGCCAAGCTCTCATTTCAGAACTTGGGAGCAGGTGGAGACAAGAGAATTGGGACCTTTAGGTCGCTCTTGGCTACTTAGTGAACTCGAGGCCAGCCTGGGCTACATGAAACCAGTCTCAAGAAGAAAACAAACAAACAAAGAAACCAAAGCACAGATGGGTTTATAATGTCACGTCCCCATTCTTGGGAGTAGTGATGTGTTAGTTCCTTTGTTTCTCACCTTCCTGAAGATAAGACGATAATAAAAACACCGTCACCAATAAGAAAAGGCTTTTAATTTGGAACAATGAAACTGTAATTTAAAATTACTGATAATGATCTTAATTATACAATAGTACATGTAATGACTGTGTAATCTTCCAGGAAGAAGCATGCAAAATGTGAATGAAAAATTAAAGAAAATTGTGTCTAGTGAAGGAGGAAATAGCCCAATATTTTAATAGCTTCCATAAAACAAGTTCAAGTAGGTGTGAAAAAAGGTGGAAATGATGAGCCAATGCATTTCCCTTTACAGGCCTGACTGTATCAGGCCCCAAAAACGCTCACATTAGTGCTCACTGGAGAAACATTTTCTTTTTTATGTATATTGACCAAAATTACCTCTCGATTACGGATAATTAGCATAGCTGTAAAGCTTTGTACAAAAATGAAAGTAGTGTGGTAGGGGTTCTCTGAGGCTGGGGATGGTGTTCTTCTGGTAGACTGTTTCCCTAAGCAGCCATAAAGCCCTGGGTTTAACCCCAGCACAGCATCTACTAGGCATGGTGGTGCCTACCTGCACGTGGAAGGGGCTCGTTTTATTAGCTACATAGCAAGTCTAGAGAAGCCTGGGCTTCATGGGGCCCTGATTGGATCACATCAGTGTGTTTCATGGTTTTATACCTAGTGCCTAGTACCTGGCAGGTAAATGCCCGATGACTAGATAGTCATGCCGATTCACTTTGTCATGTTACGAGAACTGTCTTGCTGCTCTATTTTATTTTTGCTGTGTTGGTGTTTTAAACAGTAGCTCATGACCTTAAAACTCCTGAACCCCCTGCCTCCACCTTCAAAGTACTGAGATTACAGGTGCCTGCCACCACATCCACAAGGCTGGCTCACCTGAATTTTAGATGTCTCCGGTTGATCACAGTGTGGCAGTGGTGGGGCATGGGGAGGGTGGAGGTATGGTAGGGTGGGAAGAGGGTGTTCTCCACCATTCTCCCATTCTCTACCTCTCTGGTACTCTGAATCTCACACTCTGTGCTTGGTCCCTTCTGGGCTTTTAGCATGTCCATTACTGCGAATTTATGAATTTATGTCTTCCTGATCCTGTCATCACTGGAGGCCAGAGTTGAGTTCTTCCACTCAGGCCACTCCTCTGCCCGTTCTCCTGGGACCAGATTTACTGACATGGTGAGTGTTGTCAGTTTCTGGGGAAACCCAAGTCAGTTAAAGCTAGCCTGCCATCCAGCCACTCAGGAGACTGAAGCAGGAAAACTGAGACTCCACATTGGATTCAAGTCCTGGCTAAGCAGTTTCATGAGACTGTTGCAAAGTGAAAGCCACAAAGAGAGCAAAGTGGAAAGTATAGAGGAGTGCAGCCTGGTGCTTAGAGCGAGCCCTCGCCTAGCACGGGGGAGTCCCTATGTGTGACTGGAAGTATAAGAAAAACAAAAACGGGTAGGGGTGGGGGAAAAGAGAAACAGTGAGTTACAGGCAATAAAAGGTTTACATTTGGTGAATAAAAATGAACTTGACAGTGGTCTGATTTGGCCTGCCTCCTATTTCACCTTTGTTCTTCAGAGTCTAGGTGTATACAATAGGTTGGCCTCAAGAGTCCATCCTCCTGCCTCTGCCCCTGAGAAATGGGATTGCACATGAGTTCCTTTTAATCTGACACCACTAATCTTTTTACAGTCTCCATAAGGTGTTTGTTTTGATTAATATTTTATTCTCTTATTAAAATTATCACAATGCCTTCTTTTTTTATTCTGTAAATGCAGTAATAAAGTTCACTAGATTTTAAATACAATAATCCTCATTGATCTTAATGGATATCCACAGGAATTTCTTCTCTCTCTCTCTCTCTCTCTCTCTCTCTCTCTCTCTCTCGTGTGTGTGTGTGTGTGTGTGTATGTGTGTGTGTGTTTTGAGACAGGTTTTCTCTGGGTAACCCTGGCTGTCCTAGAACTTACTTTATAGACTGGGCTGGCCTCAAACTCATAGAGATCCACCTGATTCTGCACCAAATTCTGGGATTAAAGGTGTGTGCCGCCGCCACTTGGCCAGGAATTTTCTAACTTTTATGCTTTATGTCAAGATACTACTTTGTCCCCACCCTCTACTTTCCTGTCTCAAGATCTCATGGTGGTACATTAATGTCCTGCTATAAATGGTCCCTCATCTTGTATTTGGTGATTTTTAGACAGATATTGCCTAAACATTTGATAGAATTCCCATTAAGATGTAATGTGAAAACCTGCTTATGTCCTATAATATGTAATCAAGGTCAGATAGCCATGACTTTTGTTGTTACTAGTGCTTTCTCTCTCTCTCTCTCTCTCTCTCTCTCTATATATATATATATATATATATATATATATATATATATATATATTTTTTTTTTTTTTTTTTTTTTTTTTTTTTTTGGTTTTTCGAGACAGGGTTTCTCTGTGTAGCCCTGGCTGTCCTGGAACTCACGCTGTAGACCAGACTAGCCTCAAATTCACAGAGATACACCTGCTTCTGCCTCCCAGGTGCTGAGATTAAAGGCATGTGTCTCCATCACCTGGCACCATTACTTTTTGGTGAGTTGGATGCTGTAGTGGTTTGAATGATAACATCCCCAATAGGTTCTGGCATTTGAACACTTGGGTCCCAGTGGATGTGGCTTTGCTAGAGGTCACTGGGAGTGGGTGGGCTTTGAAGTTTCAAAGCCTCAGTACATTTTCAGTTCCTCTCTCTGCTTCTTGCTTACAGTTTTAGATGTGAGCTCTAGGCCTTTTTTTTTTTTTTTTCCGAGACAGGGTTTCTCTGTGTAGCCCTGGCTGTCCTGGAACTCACTCTGTAGACCAGGCTGGCCTTGAACTAAGAAATCCGCCTGCCTCTGCCTCCCAAGTGCTGGGATTAAAGGCGTGCGCCACCACCGCCCAGCGCTTTATAACAAGTCTTAACTGAATCAGTTTGGTACCATCTAACATTAATTCTCTTTCATTCATAACTGGGCTGGGTATTGATAAAAAAACGTATTCAGTTCTTAGGTAATGTGCTCAAATGTCAATTGAAAGGTAAGTTATTTCACCCTTGATGTATTAATTCTTAGAATTCATAACTAAATTTATTATTCCTAGGAACAATTTGATTACAAACACATAATAAAATGTTAAAAAATGTTAATTCATATTTTTGGTATTTCAAGGTTTTTGTTATTTTTTGCTTTTAGGCACTGTGGACAAAATGATGAGCAGAAAGGCCATGCCCTTTCAAGTGCCAGAGATAGGGAAACAAACATCTCTCCAGTCACTGCACCAATACCATAGAAGAGAGAGTCACAGTGTTAGGGTCTTGGAACTGGGGATTCTGACCGTGCAAGTGAGAACAGTCCTTGGGAAGTCAGAAATTAAAGGAATAGAGAGGGGATGCTGGGGATGTAACTCAGGTGGTAGATACTTACCTAGCATGCTCAAGTTCCTAGGATTGACTCCAGCACCTACCAACAGGGCATGGCAGTACATGCCTGTAACCTCAGTACCACACCTATAACCGTAGCCCTTGGAAGGTAGAGGCAAGAGGACCAGAAGATCATGGTTATTCTCAGCTCCAGAGTACCATGTCTCAAACACACACAAGCACATGTGTGCACATGTATACACACACACTAACTAGGCAATAGAGGAACAGGTAGGGAAGGGCAGGTATACATGCTGCTAAGGAAGGAAAATAGAGGTAGAACTCAGGAGAAGGACAATATAAATGGGGATGAGCTCAGTGGTAGAGCTCTTGCCTAGTGTGCAAGAAGTCCATAAGAAAATGAGTTCAATCTCTGCGTGTGTGTGTGTGTGTGTGTGTGTGTGTGTGTGTGATGTAATAGGCAGGTATAATTTAGGTCAAGCAGATCCTACTAAAATGAAGTATTTTACAGCAGACATGACCTTAGATTTATGCCCTATGTTTTGCATGTTGAAAGTTGTACAGTCTTGATGGTATACAATGTTATTTGTATGCTAAGTTTTGAGAATGCACTATGGAGTAGTGCCTGTTATTAGATGCTGGGGAGTAAACTGAAGCCAATCTATAAGGCTTCTATAGAAAGTGCTTTTTTTATTCATTCGGTTTTAGTTGGCTGTTTTTGTTTTTGAGATGGCGTCATGTCTTATAGTAGGGTGTAGTCTTGAACTATGTAGCCTAGGCTGCCCTTTAACTTATAATCCTGCTTCAGTCTCCTCAATACTAGTTTTAGTTTGTTTGTTTCCATTAATTAATCTATTTATCCATTAATAATGAATCTATTTATCCATAAGCGCACCCTCGCCCACTGAGGTCCAACCAGTCAGTCCAGTTAGGTAAAGGGGACCCAATGGTAGGCAACAGAATCAGAGACAGCCCCTGCTTCAATTGTTAGGGAACCCACATGAAGACCAAGCTGCACATTTGCTCTAAATATGTAAGGGGCCTAGGTCCAGCCCTTGCAAGTTCTTAGTTGGTGGTTCAGTCTCTGTGAGCCACCATGAGCCCAGGATAGTTGACTCTGTAGGTCTTCTTGTGGTGTCCTTGATCCCTTTGGCTAGCTCAATTCTATTCCACCACTCTTCCACAGACTCCCTGAGCTCTGCCGGAGTTTGGCTACAGCTCTCTGCATCTGTTTTCATCAGCTGCTGGATGAAGCCTCCAAGGAGTTATGCTAGGTTCCTGTCTGTAAGCATAGCAGAGTATTATTCATAGTAGAGTAGAGTTGAATAGAGGCTGGCTCTTTCACATGGGATGGGGCTAGTTGGGGCAGTCATTGGTTGGCTGTTCCCTCTGTCTCTGCTCCATCTTTATCCTTGAGCATCTTGTAGGCAGGATAAATGTTCAGTTGATAGTTTTGTGGGTGGGTTGGTGTCCTTATCCCAACACTTGGAGTCCTGCCTTGCTACAGGAGGCCACTTCAGTCTCATATCCCCCACTAGTAGGGAATACCTCCCTTAGGTACCACCCTGCACTGGGACATCTAGTTCCATCAGGACTAAGTGCACCCTCTCCCTAGGAATCTCAGCTAGGGTCATCCCCCTAGACTCCCGGAACCTCCCTCATCCCAGGTCTCCAGGCCCAGAGATGCCCCCCACAATTTCTGTTGTCACTCCTAACCCTCTCTTACCCCCATGTCCCCACACCTGATCTCCATCCCCATTCCCCTCTTTACCCCCTCTCCCACCCAGCTCTCTCTCTCCAGCTACCTCTGAAGACTGCTCTATTCCCCATTCTGAGATATTCATGCGCCCTCCCTCAGGCCTTCCTTATTACTTAGGTTTTTTGGGGTCTGTGGATTTTACCATGGGCATTCTGTACTTTATGGCTAATGTCTATTTATAAGGGAGTTTATACCATGCATGTCTTTCTGGGTCAAGGGTTACCTCACTCAGAATGATATTTTCTAGTTCCATCCATTTGCCTGCAAATATTATGATCTTTGTTTTTAATAGCTGAATAGTAGTCCATTGTGCATATATACCACATTTTCTTTATTCATTCTTCAGTTCAGGGATATCTAGGTTGTTTCCAGTTTCTGGCTATTACAAATAAAGCTGCTATGCACACAGTTGAGCAAGTGTCTTTGTAGTATAGTGGGGCATCTTTTGGGTATATGTCCAAGAGTGGTGTAGCTGGGTCTTGGAGTAGAATTGTCTCATCAACAAGCCTCCCCTTTTTCAGTGTAGACCACTGGATTCAGTATTATAGAGGAACAAATGCCTTTGTCTATACGTATGTTGTCATGTGTTGTTTGTGCCTTGCTGAGGAACTAGCTCTGGAGGTGGCACTTGGCCTTCCCACTTCAGATTCAGGGATTCTTTGTTTCAAAACATCCTCCAGCCCCTTCCCTAAGGCAGACTGGTCCCCTAACTCTGTAACAGGAATAAGCTAGAACAAGAGAACAGCCAAAGAATAAAGATGCTGTGATTATTACTTATCTCCTGCTATAAAGCTCTGTCCCTATCTGCTACTTATCTTATTCAAAACCATAGTATGGCTGTGGTAGATCACTCTACCTAAGTGTATGAAGACTATCCTGCTGAGTTTTCTATAAGCTTTACTTTGGCACTTACCAAGCCCTAGAATTTGACAGTACATACACAGGAAATGTTAACTTATTTTGTATGCCGTTTGGATATATGGATTTCTTTTATCAAGGTGGCATTATGCAATTCTAGCTTCCAAGACAAACAGCTGCCACTACATCAGCTGTACTAGTTTGTGGGTCTCATAGCTATGCTTGTTGATTGTTGACCTGTTAACCTTTATGTCTTATAAGTGGACTGGATGAATTTTAAGAATGGCCAAAAAAAAAAAAAAAAAAAAAAAAAAAGGCTGGAAAGTTTAAACAAACTACAAAAGTCTGAGCAAAGAATGTAAAAGGTCAAAAGACTGATCTCAAACCTCTGCTTAAATCAAAAGAGTCACTGGTCTAGTCTCCAAAATAATTACAACAACTGGCTTAAAGAACAAAAATGTATGTCTAATCAAAGTGAATGTAAGTGTTTGGTTTTTACTCAAGTTTTATCTAAATATTACACAGTAGTTAAAAGTACCAAAATGCTGTAGCTAACCTTCTGGGAGTTTAATAACATATTTGGAGGCTTATCTGTGTGATAAGAATGATTAAAGAGGAGAATATTTCTCTCCTTGTGTAGTAGTAAATAATTAATCTCAGCAGGGGGTTCTACCCCACCTTGATCATTCAGTTCTCTGATGAAAAGACACATAACCTTTATATTTATAATAAGCCTTAAACAGCTGGGCAGAGTCTACCCTCTATGTTATTATGTCTACTTCCCTATCATAACCCCAAGTAATAAACTGCCATATTACACCTGGGCTGCTCTGAACTTCAGTTGGCTAGCCCTCATGGTCATGTTTTTATAATTCACTTACCCCATGGTGTCTTCTCTCTCCTAGCAGTCTCCTTTTCAGCCCCCAAGCCTGAGAACAGAAACTCTGCCTCTCTCTCTTGTGCCCAACTATAAGCTGTAGGCATCTTTATTTACCAATCAGGGACAAGTTGGTAGGCAAGCTTACACAGTATCATGCAGGTCTACAAGAGATGTGAGAATCTCCTAGTCCCAGCATTACAGTTTAGCATTACAATACATAGCAACAAACCAAACCTCAACCCTTTTGTTCTCCAAGGTCATTTCCAGAGGACTGTGGGGCAACTCTCAAAATGCTCTGTGACGTTGAGGAATCACCTGTTCTTTTGTTGGGAGGGCAGAGATCACACCAGAGTGTTTTAACAGTGTCCAGTTTCTGAAGAGGAGGGTCAGTACAGAGAAAAAAAATTTCCCCCAGGCTTTAAGGGAAGCCAAGGTCAAAGCAAGGCCTTTGAATTATTCTCACATAATGAACCAATTGATTAAAAAACAAAACATCAAAAAACCCCCAAAAACAAATAAACAAACAAAAAAAACCCAGGTGGTTAGAAGACCCAGAGTAGCTCTCAAGCCCAGAAGACCCATGAGGACTAAAGTCTCAAAAGATCTTGACAGTTAAAAAAGAAAAAGTGATTAATTTTAGCTACCTGTGTGGTCTTGAACATCCAGCAGGAAGATGTCCAAAGATTTGAAATTGTTGTGTAAGTTAGTAAGTAATTAAGTTAGTAAGAAACAAGCATTAATTAATATCAGATATCGGAAATCTAAGTCAATGGATTGGAGTCTATAGCTTGTTAGTGAGTGCCTAACAAGCATAAGGCCTTGGGTTGGATCCCTAACACAGCACAAACTGGATGTGGTTACATGCCAGTAATTCCAACACTGTGGGAGATAGAGACAAGAGGATCGGATGCGCAAGTTGGAATTCAACCAGGAAGTAACTGGAGGCCAGTCTGGGACACATAGGACCTTGTCTCAAATGGGGATGTGGAGGAAAGAAAATTAAGTCAATATGAGCTTATTGATCTATTTTGATATAAAACTCTTAAACTATGGCTTTGATCAGCCTAAGCACTGTAACCATGTATACATCAGTGATTAGTATTAGATTTATAAATACATCTGTAAATAGTTACCCTGAAATGTTTTGGGTTCAAACTTAGACAACTGATAAAGTAACAAGAAAAAGAGGAGTATTATGAGATTGTTAACTTGCCAATTTAAAAAAAAAAATTAAAAAAAAATGAAAAAGCCAGAAAAAATAAAAATAAAACTATATACGCAGTGCTGGAGAGATAGGTCAGAGGTAGGGGACATTGTCTGTTCTTCCAGAGAACCTGGAATCTCTAACTCCCACATGGTGTCTCACAATTGTTTGTGACTCCAGTCCCTGAGGACCTGATGGATTCTTCTGGCCTCTACGGGCATCAGGCATGTCCGTGGTACACAGACACAAATACACATAAAATAAATGTTAAAAAATTATACTTAGACACCTAACCTATGCCATTGGAAATAAGACATGGATATATATCAAGATAGTGAAATATTTGCTTTGTGCTTATTTCCCTTCTCTTTTTCACACACACACACACACACACACACACACACACACACACACACACACAGAGTTCATAAACACTCTGGTATATATATGGTATATGCACACAAATATTAGTATATGCACATATATGAACATTTTTGTTTTGTTTTATTTTGAGACGGCAATCCTAAGTAGCCTTGTATGGCTTGGAACTTACTATGCAGACCAGGTTGGCCTCAAACTCACAGAGACCCACCTGCTTCTGCCTCCTCAGTGCTGAATTAAAGGTGTGTGCCACCATGCCTAAGCAACACATGGTTTGTTTTTTTGTTTTTGTTTTATACAGGACTGACTCTTTATGTAGCTAAGGACTTGATATTTCTGCCTCCATTTATTAAGTGGATTTAACATATTCTCTACTATGCCTACCTCTATAAATACATATTAAATTCACTTAGGCTAACTGTAAGGGTACAATATGATCTTGCTCTTTAAAATTATACCACATAGTTGAACAGTGGTGGCATACACCTTTAATCCCAGGAGTTGGAGGCAGAGGCAGGCAGATATCTAAGTTTAAGGCCAGCCTGGCCTATGGAGTGAGTTTCAGGTCAGCCAGGGCTACACAGAGAAACCTTGTCAAAAAAAAAAAAAAAAAAAAAAAAAAAAAAAAAAAAAACCACCAAAAAACAAAAAACAACAAACAAACAAAACTCAAAACCCCCAAACCAAGAGTACACTTTATATTTTTTCATTATTTTTCATTTTTGTTTGTGCCCCCATGCCTGATGTATATGGTGCTAGGGTTGGAAATGAAGGCTTCCTGTATTGCTCGGCAAACACTCTACCAGCTGAGGTACATCTCAGCCTTGAGGTCTTGACTGATGAACATCATGTATTTTTTTAATAAGGAAAAAGGAACTAAGGGAAAGTGAAAAGGGTATGGACATGTAAGGGCCTTGAAAGAGTGACAGCATTCCTGATAGATGAGAATCCAGGATGGCTGAACACAGCTTGATCAGTGAAGGATCTCCATTTTATATTCAGGACTTTGATTTTTTTTTTCCCCCCGAGACAGGGTTTCTCTGTGTAGCCCTGGCTGTCCTGGAACTCACTCTGTAGACCAGGCTGGCCTCGAAGTCAGAAATCCGCCTGTCTCTGCCTCCCAAGTGCTGGGATTAAAGGCGCGTGTGTCACCACTGCCCGGCTAAGACTTTGAATTTTTATTCTGTGGGCGGTACAGGAAAACGTTTTAAGTTTTGTTTCTAATCAGGAATGTGAACACTCTAGAAAGGCTGACTCGAAGGTGGAGCTGTGGTTGGGAAGAGAGACTGTAAGTCTGAACTCTGGCAGGGAAAGGCTCAAACATTGTTTTTGCTTTTTGTTTTTGTTTGTGTTTTCTTCAGGTAGTTTGGGAGAATAACGTTGGGTTGTGCTCCTGTCGGGGAATAGGTACGGAGAGGGGAGTAAATCAAAGATGACTTTGAGAGATAATTTGGGAGGGAAAATTAAAGGAGGAAGGAAAGGAAAACACTGAAAGCAGGGGGTGGCGGTGGGGGGTTTAGGGGGACCACAGTAGCCACTGCCTGGAACCTAACGCCAGGGAAGCAAGGCTGGATTGTGATGGCTTTCAGGCCTACCTTGGCTATAGCTAAAACTCTAAACAAAGAAACTGCAAGACTGATACTGAAGTGCCGAATGAACTGGATGATCTGAGGCCTTGGCAAAGGAATGCAGGGAAGGTTGAATTTAGGAAAATGTTTCATTTGTTTAAGGATACTGTTTTCTTATTCCTGTCAGAGGGTAACTTACAGTTTTACTTAGGTTTTAACCCCTCTGTTCTATATATCCAGTTGGTTACAAATTCTGCTAATTTTTCCTCCCTTCCTTCTTTCCTTTCTTTTTTCTTTTATTTTTCAAGACAGGGTTTCTCTGTGGTGTAACCTTGGCTGACCTGGAACTCACAGAGACCAGGCTAGCCTTGAACTCAGAGATCTGTTTGCCTTTACCTTTGTCTCTTGAGTGTGGTGACTGAAGGCATGCTTACACTGGGTGATTGCCTCTATTTTTAACTAAAACAAGATCTCATGTAGCCTGAGCTTGCCTTGAACTCACCGTGTATCTGAATATGATCTTGAATTGTTTTTATGCTGTCACATATTTTTTAAGAACTTTAAAACTCTGACAGTTTTACACATGTATACAATGTATCTAAATCATACTTAACCCCCAACTCCTCTTCCTCTACTCTCAAACCCTCTCCCCAGTCCAATCAATGCTGTCTGCATGCATATGAATTTGGGACAACCCACCTGGCATATGGGCAGCCTAATACCAACCACACCATCAAAAAACCAGAACTCTCCCCTCCCCCAACAGCTTTCAACTGACAACAGCTGAAACAGTGAGGGCCAGAGCTTCATGAGCTCCAGGTAATCATAGCTCTGTGTGGTCCTGAGTATAATGAGTCTGTCTTCTGGAATCCAGGGTCTCACCATTCACTGCACTCCTCATCCTCGGTCTCTTCCGTTCTTTCCGCTTCCTCTTCAGTGTTCTCTGAGCCTTGGAGTGTGAGTAGGCGTGATGAAGATCTTGCTTAGTACTGAGCACTTAGCCTCAGCTCTCTGTCCCACGTAGGAGGGTCTCTGTTGACTTCTGCCCACTGCAAAAAGAAGCTTCTCTGACCAAGGTTAAGAGCAGCACTAAGGGTTAGTGAGATGGCTCAGCGGTGAAGAGCACTGACTATTCTTCCAGAGGTCTTGAGTTCAATTCCCAGCAACCACATGGTGGCTCACAACCATCTGTAATGGGATCTGATGCCCTCTTCTGACATGCAGATATATGCATATGTGGCAGAGTACTCTACATTAAATAAATTAAAAAAATTTTAATTTATAATAATATACAAATAATAATTTATATATTAATGATAATAAAATAATCAATTATATAATAATTAATAATTTATATATTTATAATAATTACATTAAATAAATTAAAAAATAACCAGAAAGAGAGCAGTGCTAAGCTATGTATCACATATAAGTATTTATAAGGCAGTTTTACAACATGTTTGTGCAAGAAAACAATGGTAGATGCTGCCTAGGGCCTAGGACCTCTGCAACCATGGGTTTTAAAGGAGGTTTACAGCACCAAGCCTGAATTCTTTTCTGGAGCAGGCCTCGAATTTTATCAGAAGACAGTTGGTTGCCCGAATAACAGTTATGCACCATTGCACCAGCAGACCCATATTTGGTGGCATGAGCTTGAATTTCTGATCCTCCTGCCTCTACCTCCCAAAGCGGAGACTGTACGCATGCATCACTGTGTCTTGTCTAGCCTTTTGGTTTTGTTCCATTTTTTGTTTTGGAGACTCATTGTATAGCTTGGTGATAAGTTATTTCCCTGTCAGTGAAATGAGCCAATTTGAGCCAGATTAGAATATCTAAAGGTTCCGGGCTGTGGTGGTGCACGCCTTTAGTCCCAGCACTTGGGAGGCAGAGGCAGGCGGATTTCTGAGTTCGAGGCCAGCCTGGTCTACCGAGTGAGTTCCAGGACAGCCAAGGCTATATAGAGAAACCCTGTCTCGAAAAACAAACAAACAAACAAACAAACAAACAAAAGAATATCTAAAGGCGGGTTTATTGGGAAGCTGTTCTCAGGTGGGCAAGTTCACTGACTCCAAGGATTGAGGCCAGGGGAGTCGCCATGGGGGTGGAGGAGCAAAAGGGATCACTGAAAGAAGAAGAAGAAGAGAGAGAAGGGCAGAGAGACCAAATGTCTGGATTATATAGGGAGAAGCCTCTCTGGGGAGGGCAGCCGAGCCCCCCTGGGCTGGAAAGTTCACTGTTGGGGGCGGGGTATGCCGGGTAGGGACTGAGGGATGCTGGGAGAACCTGGAGGCCAGGTCTGCTTCGGTGTGTGAATTCTGCACCTCAGTCAGTCCCTTGTCCCAGGGTCCAATCTTGAACCTGTCTTCCTTCTACTGCCTGAGTGCTGGAATTATAGGTGTCTGGATTATTATTCTGAGCATTTTGAAAAGAGATCAGCCACAGTACGTAAACAAACTAGTACCTGAGATTTATTCCTTTAGAAGTTCAAGCTGAATATGCCACGGAGTTCATTTAACCTTATTTATAAGTATGTTAATAAAAAGATTGTTACCATGTAGACTCAGAAGCAGGAAAATACTTAAAAGAGCTTCAGAATCAGGCAAAGTTATTTTTGTTACTCTTCTCCTTGTGAAAACCTTTGTGTGGGATAAAAGGCAGTTCCATTATGAGGTCAAAGTCCTTGTCTGGTCCATCTCATTCCTAGCATACTTTACTGGGTGCTCAGTGCTTATTACACAATAACTGAGTAAATTACTGCGAATAGTTCTAACTCAGTCCCTACCTCTGTACACTCTCTGCTTATCAAAAAGCAAATAAACCATTGCCTTAAATACTTCACATTAAAAACATGTTTAGATTCTAACGTTTTCTTCTTTGTGTATGAGTGTTTTGCTGGACGTAAGTATACATCCCACGTGCCCGACTGCTGCTCATATTCCGTCAGACAAAAGCCAAAGATGTAAGATCCTCTGGAACTGGATTGGGGTGGCTTTCAACCACCATGTGGATACTTAGAACCAAAGCCAGGTCCTCTACAAGAGCCACAAGGGCTCTTAACTGCTGAGCCACTCTCTCAACCCTCCCTGGCTTTCTCCTCAAACTACCAGCAGGAGGGCCTTGTGTATAAAAGCGCTTGCAATACAACCTGATGACCTGAGTCAGATTACTCAAACCCACAGCTGAAGGAAAGAACTGACTCTTGAAAGTTTTCTTTTGACCTCCAAGTAACACAAGACAACACCCCCACCCCCACCACCACTCCCCAGAGTATGGCTTCAAAGACTGAGGATGGTGCTTCTTCCTTTCACCAGGATCTGCACTCTGCCGGGCACAGTTTGGCAGCAATCGTCTCTCACACAATCATCTAGAATGCTCCCTGCCAGCATTTCCTCTAGAAATCCAGCACTTCCCATGTAGTGTTTTCTATATTAGGCGATCTTTACACCCATCTGTTATATCTGAGTTCCTTTATATTTTTATGTCCAATATATATATACATATATATACATATATATACGTATACACACACACACACACACACACACACACACACACATATATATATATATATATATATACACATATATCTGGGTCTCACAGATCCCAGGCTGGCCTGGAAATTAGTATGTACCCAAGAACTGTAGCTCCCCATTCTGTGGTGATGGGGTTACAAGCCTGTACCATTTCAGTCCCCTCCATTCTGACAGGCTGGATCTATACCTTAGTCATGCTTTCCCCCAAGCAAGTACAGTGGCTTTCTTACAGCTAATATAGACTTGCTGAGTAAATAAAAGCCTGCAAGTGAAGATAGTATCTCTTCTCCATTTCTCAGCAAAGTGATGCCCCAGCTTAGAAAGGCTAACATAACCTTCCTGCACTGAGATCCTACATTCTCACCCGAAAGAGTGGGAAGCTTGTTCTCCTCAGGCACTGTGTGCACAAAGGAAGCAGGGCTGTCTTTGGCTTAAAGTATTTTAGTGAGGAGAATGTTTGGAATGCCAGACACACCCAAGTTTAAATTGCAAGCACACTTCCGAGGGCAATTTCAAGGCCTATTCTTCTGCCCTAAAGGCTAGTACTGAGCTCTCGTGAATAGCAGGCCTTACAAACTGGTAGGGAGAAAAACCCAAAACCAACCAAACAGACAAAGACTTTAGACTGTTTTACTCATTCTATGAATTCATCATAGACTTGTCAAGCTGCTAAGGTTGTCAAGAAGTTCTTTTGTTTTTAAAGTAGATTTTGAGCTGGTGAGTTGGCTCAGTGGTTAAAAGCATTTGTTCCTTTCACAGACCTGGGTTTGATTCCCAGCAACCACATGGTGGTTCATATTCCTCTGTAATTTCAATCCCTGGGGATCTGGCCTACTTCTTACCTCCAAGTGCACTAGGCACTCAGGAGATGCACATAAATTCAGGGAAAATAATACATGTAGGAAAAAAAGTCAGACACATAAAACAAATAAATCTAAATTTAAAAAGTGGTTTAAAAACCTCTTATTGAGGCCGGGCGTTGGTGGCACACGCCTTTAATCCCAGCACTTGGGAGGCAAAGGCGGGCGGATTTCTGAGTTCGAGGCCAGCCTGGTCTACAGAGTGAGTTCCAAGATAGCCAGGGCTACACAGAGAAACCCTGTCTCGGAAAAGCAAAAAAAAAAAAAAAAAAAAAAAAAAAAAAAAAAAAAAAACCTCTAATTGAGATTTAGGGCCTAGCAACAGATCCAAACAGTTGGTAGGGATTTGTTTTGAAAGAAAAAAAAAATAATTGTTTTGCAGGTCTCCTGGGTAGTCTAGGCTGGTTTTGTCCTGCACCTCCAGCCCCATCCTCTTTAGTATGTCGGGTCACGGGCTTTGAAACCACACCCAGCTAGAGGTGTATGTTTAAGTGATTGTATTATAGAACATTACAGCTAGAAACAAATTTCAGAATAGAAATACCGATCCTAGGAAACAAAAAAGATCACTTCTTTTCTAGACTTCAAAGAACATTTTTACGCTGGGGGTGGGGCAACCCACCGAGAAGCAATTTTACCTCAGGCGATTCTAAAATCTCCTTACACATTTTTTTTTTTTTAAATTACTCAGATGCAAGCTTGTCTTCAAAAATAAAATCTAAGAACTAGTAAGAGGGGAATGGTTTGCGGTGCTTGCTACTTTTTCTAGAAGTTGGAGGTGATGGTAGAGACAGTTCATCAGGAAACGGGCTGTTTACTGAGTAAACAAGCGGTAACCACAGAAACACCTGCTCCATCTAGAGGCGCTGCGAAGCCACGCCCCCCTCAAGCCTACATCCGGGCACTCCGCTGACGTTCACACCCTCCAGCCGTTTAGCTTATTTGAAACACAAGCCCAGCCAATCAGCCGGCGCCTCCTGGAGGCGGACGTTGAGATTGACCAATCAGCAGTCCGCCCGAGGTTCCACCCTATCAAAAGGAGGTTGACAGCGCGCGCCAATCAGCATGGCTCTTAGAGAGAGCGCTGGGTTTTTTGAATCAGAGGCGGTAGCCTCCCTCGAGCCATGGCGGCGTCAGTGAGGAGACTCAGTGTTTGAGAAGGATAAGCGAGGACTGCGCCGCAGTGGTTACTTTTTTTTTTATATCTGAGCACGGTGAGGACTGCGGGGTGAGTGTGGGACGGGAAGGTATTCGAGAGCCCGGAGCTGCGTACGGGCCGTGGCGACCAAGGCCGGCGTCCCCGCCGGTGAGCTCCCACGGCGGTGTACCTGTCTGTCCCGCTCCCCTTCATCCTCTTTCCGAGCATCCGCCTCCTCTCCTGTCCTCTGTTCTCGTCCCGGGCTTCCCTTGCGGGAATCTGGGTTCTCCTCCTATCCTGCTTCTGTCGGGAGCCTCAGGGTGAAGGGCGCAGTTGGGACCGGGATTTGCCTGCTCTCTCGCCCGCCCGCTGCAGCCCCGAGCTGCCTTGATTGTCTTGTGGTTTCCCTCTGGAATTCCTGCAGAATTCCGATTTTCGATTTTTAAATATAAGACACAGGCCGCCCCGCCCCTTCCTGGCCACAGATGTGTGTGGTTAGTGGTTAGCTTAGCGCCCTCAGAGTTAGACTCTGCTTGGGGTTGCTGTGTGAGCAACTTTCTTAGCCACAAACTGGATATGACAATGACATTTGCCTTTTAGGATGGCTGCAAAGGTTAAATAATGGCAAGGGAAAGACTTAAGATAGTGACTGTAAAATATTGAGCTCTACGTAGGTGAGAATCGCTAATCACACTATTATCAATAACGTATTCACTATTGTGGTTTTATTTTAGTTCTTTACTCTGGATGACGTTTTTATGAAAAAAAATGAGTTTATTTAAAAGAAAAGCTAAAATGACTATTTGTTTAAATAAATCCATGTGTTGTGAGACAGGGTCTTAGGTACCCCAGCATAGGCTTGAATTGTGGAGCCCAGGGAGACACGGAACTAACTCTACCTGCCTGCCTCCACCTCTTCTCAAGGCTCGGATTACAGGTGTACTTTCACCTTGCCCGGTTTCTGAGGCGCGCGCGGATGACTTCATGTACGCTGCCGCAGAATCACATCCCGAGGCAAAGACGTGCTGTTTTTACGATTCCCGATTCCATTGTGTTTCTTTTTAAAAAGTCTCGAGAATCTGTGAAAAGGAAGAAAGTGGCAGGTGCATTTCAGTTTGCAGTGATGGGTGCTGGTTGTGTCTCTAGTGTACCACGTAGCTCTTTTGCTGTATATTATGAAGCTGTTTTGGAAATGATCTATGCATTTAAGTATTTTCAGTGTTTTGGGATGTAGTGAGAAAGGGTTCAGTTGTGTATCTCCTACCTCTGTCTTGTGGGTGCTGGAATTTTAGGTCTGTGCCACTAGGCCATACAGTATATTATCAGTCAACTGGTGATTTTTAAAGAGGGTCATGTAAACTAAGGTATGGTTAAAAGTTCATTGTTCATAGAAGCTTTGGCACATAGTTGCACATAATTATAGGCTGTATTTTGACTTTTTTTTTTTTTTTTTTTTCTGGGTCTGGGAGATTGAACTCTGAAAATCTTCCAGGCTTTATCACTACATTACACTTCAAGCCCTAGTATATTTTAGTACATTTATACACTGCGTAATGATTAGATCAAGACCATGCTGATACCACTGGAAGCATTCAAAATTCTTTCGACTAACCTTTTAGTTAGGAATTGGAGCTTCTTAGGTGAAGTTTTGGTCTAGATAAAGTACTGTGTTCTTCTAACCATTTCATTATTATTTTTGGCTTTTTTGAGAAGAGGTTTCATGTGACCCTCCTGTCACTACTATGCCCAGAGCATATGGTTGGGCTTTTTGATTTATTAAACTCTTTCTGAACCTAGCTTGGCTTTGTGAACGTTTAATCCCAAGTCTCTGGAGCGTTGACACATGAGTATTGATGATGAGTTTCCTAGCAGTCTGGACTGCAGAATGAATTTCAGGCCAGCATGGGTTACATTGCCAGATCTCATCCCAAGAGCAGCAGTCTCAACTTCACAGCGGTCAGGTCCTCTTGCCTCTGCCTTCTGAGGCGTTCTCTACCATGTTTGCAGTTTCCTTGTTTTAAAATGCATATCTACTTATTTGTTCCCTTTAAACATTTATGTATATTTGTTTGTTTGGGCTGGGATGCACTATAGCTCTGCTTTTCCTAGAACTCACTGTATAGACTAGACTGTCTTGAACTCAGAACTCCACCCATTTCTGACTCCCAAGCACTGAGATGAAAATCATATGCCACTACACCTGGCTCTTAATTTTTTTAAAGGGGGCACTTTTTAAAAGTTGAAAATAGTTCTCTCTTTCTCTCCTTCCCTCCTTCCCTCCTTCCTTTCCTCCCTCCCTCCCTCCTTCTCTCCTCTCTTCTCTCTCCCTGTTTTCCCTTCCTCCTCTCTCCCTCCCTCCCCCTCCCTCCTGCTCTCTCCTTTCTCCCAGGTTCAAGCTTCTTTGATGGTGGCTGAACAAGAAACTGATTTATGGGTAGCTAGCCGAATGTTTATAGAAGTAATTATGTTGTGACATTTTTTTTGTTTGTTTGTTTTTTTTTTTTTTTTTTTTTTTTTTTTTTTTTTTTTTTTTTTGTTTTTCGAGACAGGGTTTCTCTGTATAGCCTTGACTATCCTGGAACTCACTGTGTAGACCAGGCTGGCCTTGAACTCAGAAATCCGCCTGCCTCTGCCTCCCAAGTGCTGGGATTAAAGGCCTGCGCCACCACCGCCCGGCGTGACATTTCTTTAAGTGACTTAGAGCCTTGTATTTTATACTGGAAATGAGTTTTAGGAGAAGTAGGAAAACTGCTGTATGAAATTGGTCATTGCTTCTGAATAAGGACAACTATTGGAACTCTTCTTTAGAGACCTTGAGGATGATTGCCATGGATAAGACAATAAACAATATGGAGTTATGAATATTGTATAAATGAATAGTTATTTGTCCTTTCAATACCTATTGAGTTTCTATCCTAGCCTCCATTTGAGTTGCAGTACTATGGCTGCTTCCTTCACATGGAAACTGAGACTTAACTTCCTGCAGAGCGGAGCCAGGAAGCAGGTGTCTAGCTTAAGTATCTTGAGTTTTACAACTGTGTGTAGGTCTATACTGTGTATCCATATACCTAGAATCACCACCCAGAAATGGAGAGTTGTACTTTACTGTTTCTCTGGAGCAGACAGCTTAAACTGTTTCTCTACTAAGAATCTGAGCAGTCTTTGATTACTTTGTGAATCTAAACTAGGGAGAAGTGGATCAGACACTTTTGAGTAAAGTGAGATTAAGCTCTGGGGTAAAGATGAGACTTGGTTTTATTTGCTTGATATTTAAGATATTTATCTCCTAGTCCAGTTAGGTATAAACCCAGATCCTTCAGCATTCCAGACAACTCAAGCTCCGTACTTCAATTAAATTTTCTGCCCTGTTTGCTCAACTGTCCAGTGCTTAGGGCCTAGAATTCTAAAAGAGCTCTCTTTCATAGTCCAGATTTATAGTGGTACTAGTTTTGTTCAAATCCTGTGGGGGAATTTCGCCTGCAATTCGGAACTAGGATAGGGAAAATTAGTCACTGACTCCAAGTAGAGAGGGCAGTAATAATAATTGCCTGCTATGTACAGGTATTAATTATTAATGTCTGTGGCTCCAGGTACAGTACTAATTTATATTTATTTGTCTTGTCAAATCTTGGAGATATTTGCGAATTAATATAAAAGTACCAATAATATATAAGCTGTACAGTGTCCTTGGAAAGATTCTGAGAATCCACATAAAGGTGGAGTCGAGTGATGATTGAACTTGGGCATGCTCCGTAGAGCTGATCACCATGAAATATGCAGTTAGTTATAAAGCACATTGCAATTTGGGCTTGAAAACCACTCAGAAACTCATTGCTGGTGCATAGAAAGAATTTGACACTGGGGTACCTTGATTTGATACTGACAGGAGTTTTGGGCAGGAGGACAAGTTGAAGAGTAGAGCCAGGGTTATTGGTAGGTAGATGTTGTGTAGACATTTTGTAGGAGAAATATAGGGTTGAAGACAGATGTAGAAGAAAGGTAGAAAAATATTTGTACCTTTTGTATGTAGGGAATTTTCTGTGTTCTTTTCATGCACTTTGTTATTGTATTTCTATAAATCATGCCTGAGCAGTTTTATTTTATAGAAAAGAAAACTTAGGCTCATGGGGGTTTTGAGACAGGCTCTTGTACCCCACATTTGCTTTGAATTCATGTTTCCAGGGATGGCCTTCATCTCCTGATGTTTGTACCTCCACCTTCTGTGTGCTGACATTATATAAGCATGACCATCTACCCCACCTCCTGGGCCCAGCTTACAAATTCTAGATCCACAAGTACAGGGTCTAAGTCAGTGGCTCTCAGTCTGTGGGTCTCCATCCCTTTGGTCAGCACATATCCTGTATATCAGATATTTATGGTATGGTTCATAACTGTAGTAAAATTATAGTTATGAAGTAGCAATGAAGTAAATTTGCAGTTGGGGAGGAACTGTATTAAAGGTTCAGCATTAGGGAGGTTGAGCCACTGTTCTAAAGCTTATTGCTCAGTGATTGTGTTTTACTGTTTCAGTCTTCATACGCAAAGTAGTGCAAACAATGGCTGACGACAGCGTGTTACCATCTCCTACTGAGATAACTAGCTTGGCAGACTCTTCAGTGTTTGATTCTAAAGTTATTGAAATGTCCAAGGAAAACTTGTGCCTAGCGTCTACTTCAGCTGTTGATGGTAAGCTAATACCTGCTTTTAAAAACACACAATTGTTAATTAAATCATAAAATTCTTACTACTGAATTTTTATTGAGCAATTAAGGGTCTATGTCTACATTCCTTGTCTATCATTTGGGTTAAAATGTTTCTTCACTTTGAAAAAGGGAATGTAATCTTAGTGTTGATACTGCTTTCTTTATATTGAGGCAGCCTCCCTCGTATAACCTTGTTAAGCTGGAGTTTATTCATGCTTAAGTGAGGAGCTGCTTGTGGTTAACTGCTTTGTAATGTTTTCTTAAGTTTCATGTACTTTAAGGAGGAGGGTCGTGCTTCATAATGCTTCTTTACAGGGAATTGTTTCTTTAGTGTTGTATGCCTTTTAAAAAGTGATATATGGTCAAACATTTTTGTAGGAAATTCTGAGTTAGGTTGTTTTAACTTCTGGGAATATTCTGCTCTCCTCAGACATAGACTTTTTAGCTAGAAAGAGGGCCTAGGAATTACTAATTGTGCTGTTGGTACCTCATAACCACATTGAAACATTTTACATCCTAATAGAAGAAATGCCTCAGGTTGAAGCAAGAGTGATAATGGTGCAGGAAGCTGGGAAACAAGAAGAGCTTCTAAAGGCCTTAAAGGTAAGGAGTTGGGTTTGTTGTTCATGTCTAAAGAGACTCTTCACCCAGCTTTGTAAATACGTCCCTACCTTTCTTAATCTTACACTTAAGTCTCTTTTCTACAGACTATTAAGATAATGGAAGTCCCTGTTATAAAGATAAAAGAAAGTTGTCCTGGAAAATCGGATGAAAAATTAATAAAAAGTATTATTAATATGGTAGGTCAAGCATCTCATTGCATGTGGCATGCTTCACTTCCCTCGATTGAATTACCTCACTCTGGTGACTGGAATCAGCCATGAGCTGTGTTGTGCACTCTGAATTAGAAATGTTGGAAGTAGCTTGTTTTAGAATCAACTTGTTTCAGAACTTCAAAATCATAGCATCTATTTCTATTAGAAATTCAAATTTTAGAGACTTTGCTATTTAAGAAAAGGATGTAATGAGTACAAAGGTCTGATAATTTTCTTAAGTGTTTCAGTACTTCCATTAATTTTATGTTTCGTTTAAATTCTTGATATTTTCCAGTGTACAACAATGAGCAGTGATTATCAATTACTTTGCCTTAAAATTTGTAGTATGTAAATTCTTTAGTTTGTCTTCATAATAATCACTATTTGTTATATTTTGTCAGATTGAATCCAGGGTCTCATGCATACTGGGCAAGCATTTTACTACTGAGTTAACGCCCTGGCCTTCAGTTACATTACTTTGCTAGGGCTGGTCAAACAAAGAATAACAGACTGCATGAATAATATCGATAGATTAGAAAGTCTAAAATCAGTGCCAGCGTCCTTTGGTCTGCATATGGCTTCCTGCATGGCCTTGTAATCCGTCTCTGCTGCTTATTATGTTCAGGTTTCTTAGGTGCACCTGAGTCAGACTGGATGAGGGCCACCCTGGACACCTCACTGTCTCAGCTGCATACAGTCACGTTGAGAGATAAGGTTTCATTTTTCATCTTGGGTTAGCTTCCAACATAAGAATTTCAGGGATAGAGGATTTGACCAATAACTCCACTCTTTCAAATTAAAGCTCAAATAATTTATTAATATATTCAGTTATTTTTTCTCTTATGTTCACACAGGAATTATGTAGGCGCTTTAGTTTTGTTTTGTTTTTTGTTGTTGTTGTTTTGTTTTTGAGATAGGGTTTCTGTGTAGCTCTAGCTGTCCTAGACTTGCTTTGTAGATCAGGCTGATCTCAAACTCAGATCCGCCTCTCTTTGCCTCCCAAGTGCTGGAATTAAAGGCATGCAGTACCACATCTGGCCCATTTTTTTTTTTAAGTGAAGAGACTTTTAATAAGATATGCCTTTGTATATCATAAATGTGTCCTAATGCGGCCAACTTGAACTTGGTTCATGGTATCTCTTTACAGTGTGTGTATTGAAATGAAAATGTTAATCAGTAACTTTTACTAAATGTCAGGGGATTTTTTTTTTGAACATATCTGCATGTGTAGATTATCATTTTTCTTG
This sequence comes from Arvicanthis niloticus, assembly GCF_011762505.2. NCBI lineage: Eukaryota > Metazoa > Chordata > Mammalia > Rodentia > Muridae > Arvicanthis > Arvicanthis niloticus. The sequence continues at coordinate 12,998,101 of NC_047661.1, read as the reverse complement.
TTCCAAATAAAAATTGGTGGACATATAACTGATGCAGTATATCAGAATGCATGTACTTAAATGTTTTTAAACAGTGTAGCCTAGTGGCTCATGCCTGTAATCGTATCACTCAGCAGGCGGAGGCCAGGAAGATGGCTGGCCTGGGCAATGTCAAAACTTGCCTCCAAAACCAAACAATAAAGGCTGTGACAATAGCTGATGGGGAGAGTGCTTGCCTAGCATGCTTTGAGTTCAAGGTTCAGTCCTCATTACTACCAAAAACTAAAACTACAATACCAGAAAGGAAATTTTCTGGTGTTCTAGTATCTGGAACTTCTTATGCATGCTAGGTGGTTTATAGGCCCGAGTCATGGAACCTTGTTTATGTCTTAACAGTAAGGTCTTAATGTATATGGGAATATGTGACATATAAATTAGAGAAATAGGTTCTACACTGTTATATGTTATGTTGGTAATTATAGGCTTTAAGAGTTAAATTTTCTAAAAAGATGTCAAAAAATAGAGGAGTCATTTTTAGGGAGTCGTATATTATATGACCTGTGAATTATTTTTATTTGTAATAACTATGAAAAAATCCAGGAAATGAAAGTGTCCTGTGTAACGATGAACTCAATGGAAGAATTTGAAAGTTTGGATTCTCCAGAATTTGAGAATATATTTGTAGTCACTGACTTCCAGAATTCTGTCTTCAATGACTTATACAAGGCCGATTGTAGGATTGTTGGACCACCAGTTATACTCAACTGTGCACAAAGGGGAGAGGTAAGAAACGTATGTTTATCATCTCAAGAATACATTTATATTAATGCATTCTTTGAAAATTTATAATTAGAAAATGCTGTTAATTATTGCGTGCATGTGGTACTTAGAATAATTTGTTGTTGCTGGGTATGGTGGCTTATTCCATGAGACTTGGCTTCCAAGAAAGTGTACACGTAACCCTTCTTTCCACTTAAAACTGCTACCATAGCCATTATCATAAGACTTTAATTAGGAAAGTTATTGATTTTTTTTCCCTTTTTTTAACATTATGTTTGTGTGTATATGTGAGTGTGAACCTTGGGTATTGAAAAGTTAATTGGCAAATAGTGAAATCTGTAAGCTTCAGGAATGTTTTCTAAATTCTAACTGAAAAGGAAGCTCATGGCTTCGAAATTGTGTCCTCCAGCCCTTGCCATTTTCCTGTCGGCCGCTGTATTGCACGAGCATGCTGAACCTGGTGCTCTGCTTCACTGGATTCAGGAAGAAGGAGGAGCTCGTAAGTATAAGGCCACTGCAGGGACACTGGCCTAGTAATACAGAGTTAAACTGCATGCCCTCCCGCCTGCCTGCCTTTCTCTCTCTCTCTCTCTCTCTCTCTCTCTCTTTTCTTTTCTTTTCTTTTCTTTTCTTTTCTTTTCTTTTCTTTCCTTCTCTTCCTTGTGTCATGACTTCATTAAAAAGTCTTGCCAGATTAAAAATGCTGACTATCAGGTTCTAAATTTTAAAGAAATTCCTAAGTTAAAAAAAAAAGAATGTTTTGTAAGTGATAGTTGGCCCGTGAATTAATAGAAAGTTCTATAACTGTGTGAACTATTTTATTCTCTTGTTAATTATTAGCTACATTGGTTAATTCAATTTTTTTTTTTTTTTTTTACAAAAAATGAATATTGTTTTAGAAGCCAAGCTTTAGTATTTTTACCACCATAAATAAGTCATAGACGCTTTTTTGGTTCACAATATTTCCTAAGTTGGAACTAGTTGAGTATTACTGTAATTTTGTGGGGAGAATATTGAGGTTATATAACCTGATATTAAAACTCAATATTTTGTGGCTGGAGAGATGGCTCAGTGGTTAAGGACACTTGCTGCTCATGATAGAGCAAAAGTTTGGTTCCCAGCATCCGTGCCCCGTCTCTCAGCTCCCTGTAATACAGCTCTGGGGGAACGCCTGCGTCTGGCCTCTGTGGGTACCCACTTGTGTATGTACATACTCACAGGCACATAAATAAGATAAACTGTAAAAATAATGATATTTGTTTGTGGGTATACATACAGATTTGGCTCCAATTCCCAATATTGTAAAAAAGAGAAATAAGGTGATTAAATGAAAATGACAAATCCGGGTCTTTAGTATTAGAGTTGGGTGTCTATTAACTTAATACTTGTGTATTGTTTATCTTTGTATAGATTTACCTGTAGCAATAACAAGCTACTCTTTTAAAAGTTTTTTAAAATTTTGTAAATTTTAATGTTAAATGAATTATAAGTACAGATTTTGTTCAAATGATTAAAATCAATTTTGTTTAATTTTTCTTTTGAGGTCGAATTGGTGACATTGGTTCATCATATGGGTGGAGTTATTCGAAAAGAATGTAATTCCAAAGTAACACATCTGGTGGCAAATTGTACACAAGGAGAAAAATTTAGGGTATGTAAGCTTACTATTGTCGTTTTTTCAGTATAGTATGTTTACTGTAATGTTTATTTTGAGATGGTCTTATGCTATAGTCCAGAATAATCTAGAAATGATTGTGTAGTCCAGGCTAGCCTTGAACTCACTAGTGTCCTGTTTCCGCTGCCCATCTCCCTCATAGGCATGATCTACCATGCCTGGCTTGGGTTTAATAACGTCACTTTTCTGTTGATTGTACCGCTTTTGAGGATCAGATGGAGGTTTGCCATTGGAATGTCAGTAGAGGGTTTGTGACACAGCTTAGTTATAGAGTGCTTGCTTGTCACACATGGAGGGACTCCAGTTCAGAGCACCGCATACCTGTCCTGGTAGTGCATGGGTGCAATCCCAGCATGTAGACAGTAGAAACAGGAGAGTCACTGGAGTAGTGTCTTTTCCTGTGTTAGGTAAGTCTCTATCTCAAAACCAAAACCTTGAGTGAGGCTGAAGTTAGATGTGAGCTGTGTGATGGGAGGGGTGGTTGGGAGATGGTATTGCTAGTCAAAGCTGTATGACCAGCAGTGACAGCTAGGTCAAGGACTGTGAGGACAGATACTTCACATGGTCCTCTTAGAAAACAAGCCCGTGTCTTTGAATATGTAAATTGCCTCTATGTTTTCTTAAAAAGAATTTTTAAAAAGGAGAAAATATTTTATATTTTTCTCTCAAGAGAGGGTCTTCTTTTGTGGTTTGTGATAGGGTCTCTAGTTTTGTAACCCTTGCTGTCTTGGAATTCAGTGGCTAGGCCAGGGTGCCCTGAAACCCAAGAACCCCATTCTCACGTGCTGGGATTACAGGTGTGCATCACCATTCCCGCCCATGTAGCCCAGTTTAGCGGCAGACTCATGATTGCTTGCCTCAGCCCGGGTGTTGGGATTATTGTACTATGCCACTGTGTCAGCTGAATCTAACTTCCTAGGGTAGGAATCTATTGTGAGCTGCAGGTGAGTTGTGTACTTGATTTATTTTGTGTCTGTCTGTGTTTACATGTGGGTGTGTGCTTGTGCCATGGCCCATATGTGGTCAGAAGACAGCATGCAGGGATAGGTTTTCTCCACTCCGTAGGCTTTGGGGACTGCATGGTGACTTCTTTTTTTTTTTTTTTTTTGGTTTTTCGAGACAGGGTTTCTCTGTTTAGTCCTGGCTGTCCTGGAACTCACTCTGTAGACCAGGCTGGCCTTGAACTCAGAAATCTGCCTGTCTCTGCCTCCCAAGTGCTGGGATTAAAGGCGTGCGCCACCACCGCCCGGCGCATGGTGACTTCTTAACCACTGATCCTAGTTGAATTATCTTAACAGGAACTTTTCATTCATTGTCAACATTCTCAGCGTATTTATGTAAGAAATTTCCTTTAATTTTGTGTGTTTGTGTGAGTGTGTGTGTATGTGTGCGCACATTTTTATATGCATGATAGGCTGGAAGCATCATAGGTACATTTGAAAATTAAATTCATTACCTTATTTCTTCCTATGTACTTAGAGGAAGTAATATTGGTCAGTGTTATTAGTGGACTTACAGTTTGTTTATTGTGGTAAAATATACCTAAAAGCTACTGTTGGAGTCATTTTAAGTTCATTGCCGTTGTCTGTATGTACTATACTGTGCAATTATTGTTACAGTTCTATTAAACCTTTGGTTTCAATTCTTGAGGGCTACTACGTTTATACTTCATACCTCAGATAAACACTTGTTTTCTGGTTTTGTAAATGTCAGTATTCTAAATAACTTGTTAAGAGAAATCTTACTTGTCTTTAATTGTATATTAAATGTCAAACAGTCCAGTAGTACCGTAGTTATGACAACTTACCTCCACCCCAAATATATGTATACAAACTATCAAAGTCTCCTAGGTTCAAACACTTGTGTTGTGAAGGTCATTCATTTGCAGGTCAGTTTTAGCTGTACGTGGGAAGCGTTTCATTGTCCATTCTATAAGTACTATATAAGTAATAAGTGCACTACTGATAAAACCTAAGTAATATACCTTTGTTTCAAGATTGGAATATTGTAAAACAAATTATTCTATATTAAGTAATACAGCAAGAGTATTCTATTCTGATAACTACAAGATCACACATAGGTGACTTCATATTTGCCTTAATGGTATCAAGGTCAGAGTCAGAGATCCTGGTGCTAGCTACAGTGCCATAGCCATCCTTCTGCCCCTGCTCTACCCAGGCTGAGCACTGCTGTTAGAGATGTTTGCTTCTCTTCACTCTAGACCTTTTCCTAAAAAAAGTTCATATTCCTATGAATTTAGTGACATAATTGTGGTATCGTGTTTCCACCAATAGACTGCTCAGGGGGCCGGAAAGTGCAGCCTAAGCTGTGTCAGGCTGAAGCTGGGGTTCCCCGACTCCTGAGTGTCTAGTCACTGTTGGAAACCACACAGAGGAGTAGGGAACGGAGGGTTGGGGGTCGATAAGGCTGGGGCCAGGGTATCTCAGACTCCTGGACATCCAGATGCCGCTGGAAGTCGAGGAGGAGGCTGTGGAGGATGGGAATGGGGAACTCAGGTTTAGCTCAGTAGTGGTGGTGAGTCTGGGAGTGCAGAGGGACCTTCTTAGGAGACTTAGATGGTGAGGCTCTGTAGACAAAGGCTTTCTCCATGTTCCCCATGGTGGTTCTTGATGAGAGCGATAGTCCTTGGTTTCAGATTGTTGACTGATTGTTCAGTGTGGAAAATGGTTTTATACCATCTCCTCAGGGTGGACCAGAGATTAAATAACTTTTGCAGGAAAGGATGTCTGAGAAAGGAAGCTTATTAGTTAAACTTTCAGATACCTCATTAGCATGGAGAACTCTGTTGTGGCCTATGTGACCATAGGCCATGTTCCTTTGTAAGGAGTATGGTCATGTGACAGGGGCCTGTTCGGAAGCAGGCGAGCTTCTAATCCGAGCTTCTAATTCAGCCTTACTAAGTTTGCTGGCATGGTCCACTGCTTGACAGTCATTACCTGTTTTCTTTTGCAGTCCTGTTTTAGCCTGTACTTCCAAGGTGTGAGCCGAACAAAAGGAGAAATCAAAGAGCTATACTTATAGAAAATAGAATAAAAGTTTGGGGACCATGGAACTTATTTTAAAGTCACCATAAGTTTAACAAAATATAATGTAACATTCTGCTATAATTTTATACATATTCTTTAGAAGCACTTCCCTGAATCCTATTTTTTAAGATGAAAAAACCCATTGTAATTGGTGTTAATATTCTTAGGTTGCTGTGAGCCTGGGTACTCCAATTATGAGGCCAGAATGGATTTATAAAGCATGGGAAAGACGCCATGAACAGTAAGTGCTTAGGAATCCATAGTTGTGTGGATTCAACATGTTCATTTTGTTTGTTTGTTTTTTTAAATATTTGTCTTTTGTGTGTTTGTTTTTGTATATTTGTGTACTTGAGTGAATATTTTTGTACTACATGTATACAATGTCTGAGTAAGCCAGAAGGTGTCAGGCATCAAATCCCCTAGAAGTAGAGTTACCATGTGGGTGTTAGGAGTCAAATCTGGGCCCCTGGAATAGCAGCCAGGGTTTTTAGCTGCTGAGCCATCTCTCCAGCCCAACATATTCTTATTTTTTAAAGTGTAGTTAACATTTGTTTTAAAGATAAAGCCATGTGCTAACAAAAACTAAATTTGTAAGTAGTATAGAAAACATGAATTCTTTGAATAGCTTAGGGAATAAAACATAGGTTATAAAACAAATAATCTATTTATAATAGATATATAATAATAAAATAAATAAGACATAGGTTTTATTAAAATAAATAAAAGATTTGGTATCATTGGGTTTTACTTTGTAAAATCATGTCTCAGAATTAAAAGGACTTTGTGTGTGCCTGATTGTATGTGTGGGTATGCGTGCTGCAGCACAGGTTTGGGGGTTGGAGGGGCACTGTGTTCTCCATATACTGTATATGCATTGTAGGGACTTACCTTAGGTGGTTTGGAAGTCACAGCAAGTACTGTTACCTGCTGAGCTCTCATGGGGCTGAGTTTTGTAAAATAAATTCAACTGGGCAGTCCAGATACTTTGGTAGGTGGAAGTACTTGCTACCAAGCCTGGTGACTTGTGTTTGATTTCCAGGGCTCACATGACGGGAGATTAGATTTGTGGGCATTATCTGCTGACTTCCATGTTTGCACTGTAGCACCTATACATACACTTACACATACCAATACATTGTTTCCATTATCATAAAGTTCTAAAATTTATCACTTACTAGCGTAATGCTTTCAGATATCTGGATTATGGTTTTTTTTTTTTTTTCCTACTTTATGTTTAGAAACATTTGAATTGGTCCTTAAAATTTATTCTTTTTTTGCTAACCTTTCAGTTGTGCATTGTCTGCTATGGTACATGAACATTATGTAAAATTTCATGAAATTGGAGAAGGTCTGTATTACAGAGTTTCAAATGCCCAGCCAGCATTTGAATGAGGTGGAGGTTGTGTGTGATTATTTTGTCAGATGCAGTGACTCCCAGGCCTGTACATGTTAATTTCAACTTCTACTAAGCGGCATCCCGGATGACCTCCTCAGACAAAACCAAAACCAACTGCTTAGGACTTTATGTAAAATATTTACAATAAATGTATTTGTTCATTGTTCTAAGACCTTGAGAATTACTGATTTCACAAACTAATTTGCCTAGCTGATGGAATCTAAGCTGGTTTTAGAAGTGCACATTTTATTTTTAGGTGTTTCTGTGCAGCAGTTGATGACTTTAGAAATGAATTTAAAGTCCCTCCATTCCAAGATTGCATTTTAAGTTTCCTGGGATTTTCAGATGAAGAGAAACACAGTATGGAAGAAATGACAGAAATGCAAGGTCAGCGAACATGATGCATGTGGTGGTTGGTATTGTCCAGAGACGAGCACCTGAGCAGATCTGGGAGGGAGTTTCTAGACTGGGTGAATGGAGGTAGAGGACCCACCCTAAATGTGAGTGGTACCATTCTGTGCACACAAAGATGAAAGTAAGCTGAATGCCAGCATTTATGTCTCTGCTTATTGTGGTGTGACCAGCTACCTTGTGCTTTTCCTGCCATGGCTTACCCGTCATCAATGGACTGTACCCTGAACTGAGCAAAACAACCCCTTTAAGTCCTTGTTAGGAATAACTGATATTATATAAATAACCACTTTATAATAAATAGCTGCTTTGGAGATGGAGAATAGTTATTTGGCTGATCTGTCTGTGTTCCTATTCTCTTTAGGAGGTAGCTATTTACCAGTTGGGGATGAAAGGTGCACTCACCTTATTGTTGAGGAGAATACAGTAAAGGAACTTCCATTTGAACCTTCAAAGAAACTTTTTGTTGTCAAGCAAGAGGCAAGTAACTCCAGAATGAAATTAGTTTTAACAATACTATAGCTTCTTTGCTAAGGTCCTTTTAAAATCTTAATTAAAATATTTTTCTCTTTTAGTGGTTCTGGGGAAGCATTCAGATGGATGCTCGTGCTGGAGAAACTATGTATTTGTATGAGAAGGTATGTTTTTGCTCTTGCTTCTGTGAATTTGTGCAGAATTGATACTATTGTATCCAGAACATTTAGAAAGCATGGTATAATTAGTATTATCTAGGTGTTTGTGAGAAATATTTGAAAATATTCAGACATACATACATAGATACCTATTATTTATACATCTATACATATACATATATATACACACACGCATATATACACATTTATTTAGACGCTTGATCTCAAGTTCTTTAAGGTTTAAAATATGCTTTAGATGTAGTGAGAGAGCTCTTCAAACTCTTATTTGAACTTGGAATATTTTTAGGAAATACTGAAATCCATTCAGTTCCCTCACTGCTTATTTGTGAGACACAAGGAAAAGAAGTGTGACTCATCCTTTCTCAGTCCATGCTCTAGAAAGAGTAGCTAGTAAAAATACAAGCTAAGCAATGTTTCTTCAATGCAGAAGGTACTTTGAACCAAAACGTGTTGGGTTGCCACCTATGGTGGTGTCTGGACCACTTTTTTTTTTTTTTTAAATTGGATATTTTATTTATTTACAGTACAGATATCATCTCCTTTCCCCATTTTCCCTCCCTAGAACCCCCTATTCTATACCCCTCTTTCTTTATGTTTTTATACCATTTTGATTACATGCATGTAATAAGGTCAGTTCTAGGTAGAGGGTCTAGCAATACAATAGATGTCAATAGTTGAGGAATAAGCAATACAATAAACACAAATAGTCAAAGAAAATGCAAGGCATTAAACCCAGTTACATGAACATTCCTGTGATCACTGTTTCTAAAGGCTTATCAGGATGACCAAAGTATTTGAGCCTACTTCCCTGTCCTAGTCCAAAAATCATTTTCTTGTCTAAAGCATGCTTCCTTGTTCTAGCCTAAAATTTAGAATCCTGTCTGAAATTACTTCTTTGTTCTGACCTAATATTTAGATTCCTGCTTGAAATTACTTCTTTGTTTTAGTCTAATGTCAGATTCCTGCCTGAAGTCTACTTCCTTGTCCTTGGCCAATGTCATATTCCTGTCAAGCAGCTCCTTGTCCTTGGCTCATGTCAGCTTCTTGTCAAGTAGCCCCAAAGGCTTTCAATCTCTCCCCCTTTTTTATTTTGTTAACAAGACTGAGCCTGTCTTAGGTTGTTCTGACAATAATGCTTTCCTTACCGGTCATGGAATATGCATTATCAAAGGCAATTCACTTCTATCTTAGGTTAGTAAGGCTCTGTGCAGAATTGTACCCGTCCTTGGCTTGCCAGCCTGTTAAGTTAATAACTTTGTCTGGGGGGTTCATTTTCAGGTTTAAGCCATGTACTTTGCCTGCCAACATATTGATGTTGTTAAAGATAAGCTTTAACATGATGGGCAGGAAGGAATAAAAGTATTCCCAGGACAAGAAGGGCTAGCCTGATCAAGCTATATATGCCATTCCCGAGGTTTGTCCAAAATGGAAATACTGAGCTCAGGCCATGGATAATTTTATCAGGATTATCTGCAGCCTCAAAGGTCAACAGAACAGCATTCTTTAAATTCATAATCTTATTATGCAAAGTTAACACACCCAGAGAGGTGTTCGGATTATTCCAAATATCCTACAGCTGTCTTTAAATTTTTTTCTAATTATTATGACAATCATTGTGAATTTCAAAAGTAACACACTACTCCAATAATATTTGTCATGACATTTGGGATGGCTCCTAACGTTCTAAATAAAGCTTCTGAATTATCTAGAAGACTATAAGATTGTAAGAATTAGTGTACAAAATTTGGGGTTTTGTCAGTTGAGATGTATTTTCCATGTTCCTTTTTGTAAGAACCATCATAGTAAAATTAAACACTTTGAATTAAACACTTTGTGCTTTTGATTTCAGGCTAATACTCCTGAACTCAAGAAATCGGTGTCTCTGCTTTCTCTAAGTACTCCAAACAGCAACCGTAAAAGACGGAGATTGAAGGAAACCCTGGCTCAGCTCTCCAGGGAGACCGACCTCTCTCCTTTCCCTCCCCGCAAGCGGCCCTCAGCCGAGCATTCCCTTTCTATTGGATCACTCCTGGATATCTCCAATACACCCGAGTCCAGCATTCACTATGGAGGTAGTAATTCATGTTTCATGGAATTAATCTTTAAGACAGAGTGTACTGGAATAACTAATAGAATAAGTCCCTGCTACAGTGAATGAACTGTAAAGGCTTTTCTCTTAATATCTTTGGTCTAGTTGAGGAAACAAGACTGTTCAAAACAAAAGCTGAGCATAGCTGGATAAGGTGATATATCCCTGTCATTCCAGGACTGGGCAGATGAAGTCTAGAAAGTGAGTTCGAAACAGTCTGGCCATTATGAGACTCGGCCTCAAAACAAAAACAAAGTCACAGAAACCCAGAAAAGAGAAATAAATTCTGTAAAGCAATCAACTATGCACAGTAATGCTTTTGTTGGACGATTGTTTACTGTACAAGGTGGTGTCTTTCTTACAGGCCACTGAACTTAGAACAGGGGAGTTATAAATTGTCCAGGGCTGTAGCTGAAGAGTGACACATATTGGTTTTGTTTTTCTTTTTGTGACAAGGTCTCATGTAGCTGAGGCTACTCTTAAACTGCTGATGACCCCGTTCTTCAAGCACTGGGTTTATGGGCATGTACCACCATACCTGCGCTAATCTTAATACTCAACAGTTATAAGAGGTCACAGAGAAAGTGAGGTAGGGTGAATAGATAGAGAAGTCAGGAGTGTGTTGTCACGTTGTGTTGAACAGACAAAGACTCCTATAGGTAACCCTGTTAGGATTACTAGCATTTCTTTCGTCTGTAAATACATAGTATTTTCTAGATTTAAGATACAGAAAGTAAAAGCCTTTGACTTCATAGTATTCTGTACAGACTATTAGTACAGAATACTATGAAGTCAAGGGCTTTTAAATTGTCACATATGCTAGGGAAGTGCCCTTCCTCTACATTACCAGCTCATGCTTTGAGACGGGAAGGGGAATATTGCTGTGTGGCCCAGAATGTCCTTGAACTCGTGACTTTCCTTCAGCATGTTGAATAATAGAGATTATAGACTTGCACTACTATAGCTACTTTGGAGACATTTTTGTAAATAACTGTGTAACAGTTATAATAAACTTATTACATTAATAGCATGAAGCGTTCTGTAGTATTTTAGATTTCTCTAGTTGTCTTAATTATGTCCTGATTTCTAATCTTCCTTTTCCCCCAACAACAAGAAAGTCTTGTATTTTAGTCTAAGATCCAGTCTAGGGTCTCTACCTGTCTGTCCTCAGCGTTTAGTTTCTTCTAACTGAGGGATTTCCTTGACTGTAGTGACGGTGGTAAATCTGAATCGTATGGGTTATTTACTTGTAAGCTGTCAGCTGTTTAGTTGGCATTGGGGTTGAACCTAGAACTTCACATGTGCCAGGTGAACGGTCTCCCATTGACCCATATTCTCATCTCTGAATCGGTGACCTTTCTGGCTCTACCACATGAGGAAGTTTTACTTCAACGGAAATCTCTGGCGGTGCTTTATGATGTCTGTGTCACATTTAGATCTGCCTTCTGATGGAACCTTTCTTTTTTTCCAGAAACACCGAAGTCTTGTGCAAAGTCTTCTAGAAGTTCTACTCCAGTTCCTCCAAAGCAGTCAGCCAGGTGGCAGGTGGCGAAGGAGCTCTACCAGACTGAGAGCAATTATGTCAATATATTGGCCACGATCATTCAAGTGAGTGTGCTGTGGCTGTAGACGGATTCCCATTTTAAAACTCCCCCTCTCCCCCCCATCTTCTTTCTATAACTTTGTGTTTTTTCTTTTAAAGAATATTGGGTTTTCTTTTGGGTGGTAGTGGTGAATATGGGGTTGAGATAAATCTTGCTATGTGTTTCTGGCTGGGCTGGTACTTAACACATAGCATAGACTGGCCTCAGACTTAAAGCGATCTTTTTCCTGTAACAGCCTTTGTGTGACCTTGTGGCCCTGGCAGTGTCTTGTGTTAATTACTATCAGGTACTTGTTCCTAAAAACTCTTGTAAAAGGTGTGTGTCATGCGCCCCCACCCTCCCAAAACTGGGTTGACAACACTGATGACATTTGGATTTTTATAACTTCCACAATGTAGGTTTTTAAAATTTACATATATGAGTACACTGCTCCTGTCTTCAGACACACCAGAAGAGGGCGATGGATCCCATTACAGATGGTTATGAGCCCCATGTGGTTGCAGGGAATTGAACTCAGGTCCTCTGGAAGAGCAGTTGGTGCTCTTAATCACTGAGCCATCTCTCCCACCCCTGACTTCCACATTGTTAAGATACTGCTTTATGTTTAGAAGCGATAGAATTTTCTGAAATTGCTCTATTTACTGCTGCATATATGTGACAAAAGATAGTCTATACTACAGCTGAGAAGCTGTCCAATACTGATATCAGTAATTTGTTCAGGCTTTTCATGAGGACTTCTGATCCTCCTGTTCTCCCTCTTGAGTGCCAGGACTATAGGTGTACACTACTCTGCTAGGCTTATGGGTGCTGGGGATGGAACACAGGGCTTCCTGCACGCTCTGCCTGTTAGGCAAACACTATTAAGTACTTCAGTACATCCTCAGTCCTAGGTTTTTATTGACATTGTTATCAAAACTACTTTTGAAACACAATTTTACACAAACAGAAAAATAAAAAAGTACGGTATACAATAAAGGTAAGAAAGGCTGGGGATAACGCTCAGAGGGTAAAGTGCTTGCTGTGCGGCGTGGGGCCTGAAGCTTGGATCTCCAGAACCCTGTATGCTGGGTGAGCTTCCCTGCTGACTATGACTCCAGCCTCGGAAGTTAATGTGGGTCCCCAGAGCAATATGACTAGTAAGGCTAGCTGTGGGATAGGCCAAGACCTGCTTCATTTCAATGCATGAGGTGGAAGAGCCATGGAGGGTGATTCTCAACATCAGCCTCAGCCTCCCACATGCATGCACATGCACACACACTCACACGCCATACACATGCACATGTCACCATTACAGGGATAGGCGAGTGCATATGCAAAATAGCACGAGGCACAGATTTCAGTGTCCATATCATTAATACTACTTACCAAACTTCTAAGCTGCTGAGCAGTTTGTCTTTTCTAAAACACAGATTCACACCTTGCCCCCAATTTTTGTAATCGGGGTGAACTCTTATCTATTAAAAACAAATAAAAATACTTAAAGAAAACCACAGCTGAGCATAATAATACAAACCTGAAGCCCCAATACTTGGTAGGCTAAGGAACACAAATTCTAGGCCAGCCTGGACTACCGTAATAAGAGCCTGTCGTCTTCAAAAGAGAGAAGCAAATTTTGGGTACTTTTTTGATCCAGGTGGATAAATTAAAATTAAGTGATTTTTGAAATTGTTTCCAAAAAAAGAAAGAAAGAAAGAAAAGAAAGAAAGAAAAGAAAAGAAACAGAAGTCCTAAAAGCTATCTTAAAAGAGAATGCCTTGGGCTGGGATTAGTTCACTGGCCAAGCTGTAGTCTGACACACTTGACATTGCATTTAATCCATAATTAACACGATGGCTATAGGGGGAAGGAAAGGAAACAACTGTCATAATGCAAGTCATAGTCCTTGAGAACCTTCACTGAATTTACGTTAAGCAAAGTAGCATGAAACGTGCCTCCAATCTAATAATCTCACATGTGTAATTAAAGTTTCAGTAAACTGGGCATGGTGACTCCTGCGGGTAGGCCAGTTCCCTGGAGGCTGTGACAGTTGGATTGCTATGAGTGCAGATGCACAAATACAGAGATCAGAAGACAACTTGCAAGGGCTGGATACAAACCTCCATGTGGTTTCTCTAGATGGAGGTTGTCAGGCTTGGTTGTGAGCATCTACCTGCTCAGCCATCCGACAGCTCTGGTGGCTTAGATTCACTCACTTCTGTCTTTTGTGCTGTTGTCAGTATATGTGTTAAGAGCCAAACGAACAATGTGTATGTTCTTAACTGTTAAACGATTATTAACTTTAATATTTACTTGTTCTTGGAGGGATTTGCATGACTGCAGTCTGAAATCAAAACTGTTCTGTATTCTCACATCTCCCTGGTTTTCTTTTTTGAGGGGATCACATAAGTGGAATCCTGGTGTGTACCCCCTGAGGCCTGGGTTTCTTCAGAATCATCTAACTGGAGTGTCTATAGCTTCTTTCCTCCCTCCACTTCTTTCTCTTCCCTGTTTTCCTCTTTCTGACAGTTTGGCTATCTAGGCTGTCTGAGCTCCAACATTTGATTCTCCCTGTCCTTGCTAAAACACACCAACATGTTAGTGCACAGAGAACTGTCATGTCAGGGTTTTTATGTTGTCCTTTTCTTCCTGAGTTTTGAGAGTTCTTGGAATGTAATTTTGAGTTTTAGTCCTTTGTCAAGTGTGTGATTTTTAAATATTTTTTAAAATAGTATATAAATAAGAAAATTGCTAAATACATTATTAGATTTTTTAAAAAATTCTTATTAAAGTGCTTATTTTTTGTTTTTATTCTAGTCCACATTTTTGAGGTCATGTCTAAGGATTTCACCTAAAATGAAATCAAGAATATTGTCTTCTAGAAAGTCATGAACTTAGATTTTACTTTTCCACCTATGAACTGTTTTGAGTTACTTTTTGCAAGTAGGTTTTTGTTTTTTGAGACAGGGTTTCTCTGTGTAGCATTTGGTGTCCTGGAACTCATTCTGTAGACCAGGCTGGCCTCGAACTCAGAAATCCACCTGCCTCTGCCTCCCAAGTGCTGGGATCAAAGGTGTGCGCCACCACTGCCCGACTGCAAATAGGTTTTTATTCAGGCTGATGTTCATTTGTGGGTGTAGCAAATGATATTCTAATATCATTTGTTGAGACCATTCTTTGATGGTTAAGACTTACTTAGCTCTGCTTGTGCTTTTGTTTGTTTAGTTTAGTTTTTCTTTTGGTTTTGTCAGACAGGACCTAATGTAACCCAGGCTAGCCTCAGTGTTGATATGTAGTGTTCGATGACCTTGAACCTGGGCTCTTCCGGCTTCCTTCCTATAGGTTGAGATTGCTAATGTGGCTTTATATTTATATAAATTGCATCAGTTTTCATTTCTTGGATTTACTTATACTGTACCATACCATCTTGAATATTGTTTTTTTTTCTATTATGAAATAACTTTGTATTTCTTCATATATTTCTAGAATCTGATTTTCTGTCTATTAGAAAGTCCTAGAATTTGATTGGTATTGTCATGAAACACCTAGATCAACTAGCAAGATAATTGTCATTCTTCTGTGTTGAGTGTTTCCATCGGTGACTGTGTGACTTCATTTATTACACCTTTATTTCACCTGTCAGCTCTGGTTTTGAGCATGTGTGTCTTATACCAAAATGCTTAGTTTTTATTTTATATTGGATGGCACTGCTTTTTACATTATTTAATTTTTTTTTTAAACTTTTGGGATAGGGTCCCACTATTGGCTATTCTGGAACTTGCTATGCAGATCAGGATGGCCTTGATATTACAGAATCCACTTTACTCGGCCTCCTAAGTGCTAGGATTAAAGTTGTGCACTGTCACCAAAGCCTAAGTTTTGTTTTAAACTTATTTCTGGGTCCTGTGAGTAAGATGCGCAGGCCTTTTGTGTTTATGTGTATGCTGCCTTTTTATCCTGTGCCCTTGCTGCTCCTACTTATTCAGTTTTTTTTTCCTTTTTTTCTTTTTCTCTTTTATGGACCAGTGAGATGGCTCAGTGTGGGTAAAAGCACTTGCCTCAGACACTCTTCATGACCTGAGTTTGATCCCAGCGCCCCATGATGGAGGGAGAAAATAGACTTCTGAAAGTTGTTCTCTGACCTCCATATGCGCGTTTTGCATGTGTGCACCTATGTTTTCTCCCCCTTCCTTCTCCTCTCTTTTTCTCTCCCCTTCTCCTTTCTCTCTTTCATATATAGCCATGTACAATAATAACAATAACAGCAGCAATAATAATAATGTTGATATCAATAGTGGACAGAGTTCATGTCTTTTCATATGAGATCAAGAAATCTAGTTTCTTTGCTACTGCGTTTCTGTGCCACCATTTCTAAAACATTTAGCATTTTATTATGTATCTAGAAAGCTTCATTGCATTCTTAAATTTTCAACAAAAAACTTTTTATTAATTCTAATAATTTATTTGGTTCCTTTTAAAAAAAGATATATTTTTATTTTATGTGTATTGAGTGTTTTGCCACAGTGTCTGTGGAAACCAGAAGAGTTCATTGGATTCCCTAGGGCTGGAGTTACAGAAGGTTGTAAACCACCACGTGGGGGCTGGGAGCAGAACCTGCGTCCCCTGGAAGAGCAACCAGTGCACTTACCCACCTTCTGCCCCTCCCCCACCTTGCATGTGCATATGCACAAAGTATATCAATATACGAATGAAATAGAAAGTGTTATGAGAATTCTGATGTTAACATCATTGTTTATTATAGCTGTTTATATTTTAGTCTTCTTTTTTCTCACAGTTAGCCTCATCTAGATTTCCCCCATTTAGTTATTTCAGGTACCCTTAGAAGAAGAAGGACAACGTGGTGGACCTATTCTTGCACCCGAGGAGATCAAGACTATCTTTGGGAGCATACCAGATATCTTTGATGTACACATGAAGATAAAGGTAAATTTGCATTAAAGGGTGTGTATGTTTATTGTAACATTTCAGGTATTTCAACCTAGCTAAGTAAATCAGTTTTATATGTAAAACTTACCTCTCACAGTGTATCTGGCTTTGTGCTCATGGCGGTTCTCTAAGACATGACTTGAGGCTTAGATACGGGAAGTGTCTTCAGTAAAAAATTTTGCCTTATTTTATGTGTATGAATATTTTGCCTACATGTTTGTATGTACACCACATACATGCGTGGTACCCATAGAGGGCATAGAAGTTGGCATTGGATTCTTTATAACTGGAGTTAGAGTTGTGGGTGCTGGAAATTGCACCTGGGTTCTCTGAATGAACAGAACTACTCTAGATTCCTGAGCCATCTCTTTAGCCCATTCAAGTTCTTGTGACTATTTTGTGCTTTAGGATGACTGAGGAAGGTTATGAACTAGGGATTAGCAAATCATAGTTTGTAGGCTGCATCAGGCCCTCTGTCTCGGTGAAGAGTCTGACTGCAGAGCCCGTGCATTTTCATACTTTCCTTTCCTCATACCTTCTTTCCCCTTCCTCCTCCCAGAGGGCTCCTCACCTCCCCACCACCCAACTTCATGGTCCTTGTCTCTTTTACAAAAAGAAAAACGTAGCAAACCAAGTAAAAACAAAAGATAGACCCAAAAAACAAAACATACAAAACAACCAACCAACCAAACCAAACCAAACCAAACAAAACCAAACAAAACAAACAAACAAACAAAAAAACAAAAAACAAAAAACAAGACAAATATAACAAAGCAAGACAGATCCCAGAAGAAAGAAAGAAAAAAAAAAAAAAAAAAAAAACCATGGATTTTAGGTTGACCAACTGTTTCTGGTATGGAGCCTGTCCTGGAGTGTGTTTGCTAAACCCAGTGACACTCCATTGCAGAAAACCAGTTCTCTGTTTCCCAGGAAGTGTCAGTTCCTAATAACGTCGTCTTCCTTAGGTTAGGACTTCCTTACGTCTCCTTCCCCTTCTCGGTGCTTGGGTTCTGTCTGGCTTAGATATGTGCAGGTGTATGCTGCTACAGTCACTGTGCTCAGTTCTGTTGTGTCTGGAAGATGCTGGGTTTTGAGGGCTCATCCAGGATGGCTCTTAGTATTTCTACCTTTTCTTCCACATAGATCTCTGAGGGGAGAGGTTTGGTAAAGGCATTCCATTTAGGACTCAGGGTTCCAGTCTCTCATCTCATTTGATACTTTGTATGGTTGCTTCTGTCCTGCAGACTTGAATACTAACGACAGAAGACATATGGCCTTGGAATATTTACCATCTGTCTCTTTGAGTAAAATTTGCTTGACCCTGCTACAGGTTGTAATTTTTAATGACTTGTATTAAATTAGTTGCTACAGCAGCAGGATTAAAAATAGCCTTTTCATAATTAATAAGGTCAGTCAACTTTTATAGCTAGTAAGACAAAACAACCTATCAGTCATATTGGGGAATTAAGATTGGTCTGTCTGACAGTGCTATTTATATTTTCTTAATTAATCCAAAGGCTGTTGTCTTTGTAGACAAAAATTTAATTCTTTGTTGTGATAAGAAGTTTGCACATAACATGGTACTGCAGAAGGTGAATGTTTTTTCCCAGCAGAAGATCTCATGAATGTTGTCAGATGTGTAAGGAGCTGTTGGGTTTAAATGTTTGTTGGTGGTGTTTTTTTTTTTCTTTTTCAGGATGATCTTGAAGACCTTATTGTTAACTGGGATGAGAGCAGAAGTATTGGTGACATCTTTCTTAAATATGTAAGTGTTTGTTTTAGAGTTCACATTTAAGTGGTATCTCATTAAGGACTGACAGGGAAGGAAATGTGAAAATGCCTTTTCCATGATTATAAGGTCTGCTAGGATTGTTTTCAACTTCTTTTGAAACATGGTTTTAATATGCCTGCTGAACCAGAAGATCGTTAGAACACAGCTGCATAGTGACTTGTGTAAAGTTATCTGCTATGCCCAAATGGTTATTTTTATATGTGTGTATACTCACACACACATACACATTTCTCTCTCTCTCTCTCTCTCTCTCTCTCTCTATCTATCTATCTATCTATCTATCTGTACACACACATAAATATATTGTTAATCTCTTTGTCTGCCTCTGTGGAATTTGCAAGTCAGAGGCCTTCAAACTTTGTCCCAACAAAAGGCCTACAAAATCCGTGTAGCTTACATTTAGTAAATAAATAATTGGTACTAGGTTGTCTGGCTTACATCTGTAATACCATCGCTTGGAGGCTGAGGCAGGAGAATTGCTAAGAGTTTGAGGCTAGCCTAAACTTAAAGTGAGAACCTGTCTTAAAACAAACAAAACACACACAAAAAAACAGAAAGTATTTTCATTTTCATGAGGTCCTGTGACTATAAACTGCTTTTTTTGAATCCCTTAGGCTGGGATTATACATGTCAGTGCATGATGTTCTTTCTGAAGCAGTGCTCTGGTTTTCTGAGGCCTTTTCCTCATTCTTATATATGTTTGTTCAGGTTGTTTGAGGACTCTAAACATAGAAATCCGTTTATTTGATGACATTTAATTGGCCAAGACATTTTAAAAATTTATTTATGTAGTTTATGCATGATTTCTCTTTGCATGTGTGCTTTCATGACAGAAGAGGGCATCAGATCTCAGTATAGATGGTTGTGAGCCACCTAGATGGTTGTGAGCCACCATATGGTTGCTGGGAATTGAACTCAGGACCTCTGGAAGACCAGCCAGTGCTCTTAACCTCTGAGCCATCTCTCCAGCCCTAGCAAAGAAATTTTCTTCATGTTTTGTTTGTAAAGATTGTATGTTTTGATTTTAGTGGTATTTCTATGTGTGTGTGGGTACGTGTACGTGTACATCAATACAGACAGGTTCTTGCAGAGGCCAGAAGGCACACTGATTTCATGGGCTTGGAGTTACAGGATGTTATGAACACTGCCTCGTGTGGGGTATTGGGTAGTGAATTTGTGCCTGTTGCAAGAGCACTAAATTCTCTCAACAGCTATGCCATCTCTTCAAAATTTTTCCTTTCTTAAGTTGCATGTTTTGGGTAATAGGATTGGTATTTAGTGGTGGTTTGGATTCTTCAACAAACAATAACATGTAATTTTAGACTCCATAGATCAGCGTTAATTTGATTTTAAGTATTCTGAAAATAGGTTTTGAATGCCAAATTCATAGATAAGTGTCATCATGCCTAGATTATATGATGCTGGGGAGCAAACCCAAGGTTTTGTTTATACCAGGCAAACACTTTATCAATTGAGACTCAAAAATTTGTCCTGTTTTAATGTGTGTGTGTATGATTTGTGTATGTGTGTGCATATGTGCCCTTATTTGCTGTTTTATGTCATAGGCCATGGGTACCAGTTGATGCAGTTTGAATAGCAATGAAAACAGATTTTGAGATGGACTCCCACTCTTAATACCCAGGGTATCCTGGAGCGTGGTAGGCCAGTGTGCTCTGTAACTGGCAATCTTGGCAGTCATCTTGACTTCCTGAGTACTGAGGGCTACACCATTGTGTTTAGAACCAGTTTATTTGTAAAGGAAAGTTTTGTATTAACAGAAATTGTGAGGAAACGTTAAACTTTTTTTTTAATGTAAATCTAATTGTTGATTGTGTCACAGATCATTGTCTGAGTGTGATATTCATAACCAACTGTTTTCCTTTTTTTTTGTTTCTAGTCAAAAGATTTGGTAAAAACCTACCCTCCATTTGTAAACTTCTTTGAAATGAGCAAGGAAATGATTATCAAATGTGAAAAACAGAAGCCCAGATTTCATGCTTTTCTCAAGGTAGTATAATTTCTATCATAAAATTCTGAGTCACTTCTGAAAGAATTCATTTATTAATTTTTTAAAGAGTAAATTATGTTAGTAAAATTCTACTCATATAAGAACACCTTAATACTGGTCTTAAAATCAGTTGTATCTGGGAGTGTTTATGATGTTTAGACATAGAAATTTGGAATTTTACACAGCAGAGGCCACAGTGTAGTTGAGTGAGTAGGGATATTGTTTTGGCTTTTTTTTTTTTTTTTTTTTTGTATCGATGGGGATTGAACTCAGGGCCTTGGAAATGGTTGCTCATATGTGGTTATTTTCAAAGGAAATAATGTCTATGTTTAGTTCTCGAACATGCTTTTTGACACTGTCTTGCCTTTAATGATTGTTTTTCCCCCACCAGTGCTTTCTTTACTTTAACCAGTGGTGACAGCATAGTTGACGTGGTATAGTTAGTTTTTATAGGAACTTAAGAAAGGCCCGTGTATACAACTCTAGAGGATTACACTTTGTAACATGTCAAATCTTTTCTCAACAAGAGAAAAGTTTAGGCCTGGGAAAATTATTGAGTCGTGGTGATGTGCCTGAGAGCAGCTCCCATCCTGTATGAGTTCTCAATTCATTTGTTGATTGATACACTCGCGCAAGTGCGTGTGTGTGTGTGTGTGTGTGTGTGTGTGTGTGTGTGTGTGTGCGTGCGTGCGTGCGTGCGTGCGTGTGTGTGTGTGCGCGCGCGCGCGTGCGTGCGTGCGTGTGCATGCATGTTCCTGTGTGTCTTTTGTATAGATGTGCTCATGCTAGTGCTTGTGCATGCGTGTGCAGGTCAGAAGTTCTTTACCGTTGTTGACTCTGTAGATCTGGGGTTTGGTTTGGTGACAAGTGCCTTTAGCTTCACAGAGTCACAGTCAACTGCTGGCTCTTTTCGATAAATTCTTGGTGGAGACATTTGTTTTGAAGTTTTACACAAAACTTAAAACTATTTTTGTGTGTAATACATTAATTACTTCCTTTTAGATAAATCAAGCTAAACCAGAGTGTGGACGACAGAGCCTTGTAGAACTTCTCATTCGGCCAGTACAGCGGCTACCCAGTGTTGCTTTACTCTTAAATGGTACTTGCGTTACCTAGTTTGTTTGTTTTGTTTTGGGGTTTTGTTGTTTGCTTAATTTTGTTATCTTAGATATTCTTATTCAATAGTCCCCCCACCCCCCAGCAATCTTTGAGAAGGTGAGTCTTCTGTAGCCAGGTTGATCATGATCTCATGGATCTGAAGATGACCTTGGATATCTGTCTCTCCAGTCTCCTGAATGTAATAGTTAATATCTGGTTTATATTAGTGTTGGGAGTTCCTGCCCACAGCTTCATGCTGTCTGCCAGCAGCCCCATCCTCAATCTGGTACACTATTTTTTGAAGAGTTGATATCCTTATTTTCAAAGTTTATTAGGTCTTAGCATTAAAGTTTTTTATAGATATTAATTTTTTGATAATCTTGAAAAACAGTCTCTAAAGCCACAAATTCTCAGTTTTGCCTGATAGTCTTTGCTGTAATAGCTGTGTCCTTCTGCTTACAGGGTCATTATATCTCCTGGTGTCACTATATCTAAATCTATTTATTCAAGTAACAAAATTCCTACAGAGACCTCACAGGAAAAGGACTCATACCTGTTTCTAGTCCTCTTAATTTTAGCTAAGTTTTTTACATTTGAGTTTTCTATTTAACCTTCTTTAGAATCTTAACATTGGCAGAGTGCACAGTCCATAAGGTTGATTCTGACTGTCTCCAGATCCCAGGCACAGGGCAG
The DNA here is from genome assembly GCF_011762505.2 of Arvicanthis niloticus. NCBI lineage: Eukaryota > Metazoa > Chordata > Mammalia > Rodentia > Muridae > Arvicanthis > Arvicanthis niloticus. Next base: position 12,975,953 of record NC_047661.1, on the reverse strand, counting down.
TGCTTTGTAGTTGCAGCACTGGGGAGTGGAGCAGAGGATCACAAATTCCAGGGACCAACACAGAAAGTTTGAGGCTCGCCTAGGAAATATAAGACCCTGTCTCAAATTAATCACTCACATTATCTGGTGTGCAGTTGCAGTACTCCATTTATTTTAACACTTAAAACTGCAAGTATCAGTGGGATTTTCTATCACAACTTTATGATTAAATCTTACTTCTGGCTAAAAAGTGTATGTCATTTATACTCAGTTGACTAAATTAAAGTAGGAACTCAGAAATATAATGTAATCTTTTTTCAACAATGTTTTGGTATAAATTATAGGGCTAGCAGAAAGGGGAATGTTTTTTCTCTTACAGATTACCTTTCTAGTCGGAATTGCCGTAGTTCTTTAAGCCTATTGTACTGTGTAGATTATGCTACTGTTTAAATAATCCAACCTTCAGGTTTTCAAAACTGAGTTTTTAAAAATACAATTTACATATCCAGATTCTTCATTTATTGATTCATTTTGGGGTTAGAGTCTCACTTTAGGCCAGGCATTTTTCCAATCTAAGCCTGCTGAGGTGGGAGCAAATTCCTAGCTCTTAGTAGAACTTTATGTTAAGTAGAAGTTTTTCAGATGTTTTCATGACTAAAATGAAATTGTAAGCATTTTTGTGTTATTCCACATATATTAGGTTGCTGTGGTGTTAGGTTGGGTATAGCTTGTGGTATAAGGATGATGTCAAATGAGGCATAGGGAACATAGAAAAGAACCTGAGAAGAGCCAGGCATAGTGTGTCCTTAATCTCAGCATTTGAGAGGCAGAGGCAGGCAGGTTTCTATGAGTAGGAGGCCAGCCTCTTGTACTTAGAGTGACCCTGTAACAAACTAACAGCAAGAAACCCCACCAAAAAAAAAAAAAAAAAAAAAAAAAAAAAAAAAACCCCCAAACTCCCCAAAGCCTGGAGAAGCAGAATTAACCTGTCAACCATGAATGTCTACAATAGATAGCAGAAAGCTTTCCCTTAAAGTATGCACATGCTCTGTAAAGGGGCCATATGTCATATGTCCCTAGACCATACATGGAGTAGTGTATGAGATACTTGAGCATCATTCAGCACGGTCAAGATAGATTGAGCTGCTACAAGTCTCCCATTATGACTGAGAGGCATGTGACAAAGCAGTGTTTTTGTTTTTGTTTTTAGAAGTCAGTGCTAAGTAGTTTGGAAACTTTGATGGAAGAAGACAGTGTTATTAGAGAACTTAAACTATTTTGATTGTTGTTTTAAAATATTGTATGCTTGTGGGTCACGGTAGCGGGACAGCTGTGCGTTTGAGTGCCCATAGGGACCAGCAGAGGGCATCAGAGCCCATAGTGTTGGCGCCGTAGGAGTGCGCCGCCTAACTTGGGTACTGGGCACTGAAGTAGGCCCTCTGCAAATAGGAGCTCTTAGCCACTGAGCCCCATTGTTTTATTTAAAGCCACTGTAGTCCAGGATATCCTGAAACTCACAATGACTTTTTACATATAAGTTAGGTTTTACTTCTGTTTAATTGTATCTTGAAAATATTTTATGCTGAGTAATTTTTGGTTTAATATAATTAAAGCAGTTGGTGAACTGATAGATGTTAATACTAGCGTGGCACCTCCAGTTATGTGTATGAGTGGATGATCTACAGTAATGTTTTCATCTCTGTCTCTCAAGTGCTAGCATTCAGAGCGTGCACGTCATAGTTTTAAGGAATAGGCAAACCTAGGACAGGGCACATATTAAACAAGCGTCCAACCCCTAAAGCACATACCCAGCCATTGCTTTGAGAATAGGCTGTTACTGTGCAGTCAAGTGTTGCTCCAAACTTGTAATCCTTCCTTCCCTAACTCCTAAGGTTCGGGATTACAGATCTGCTGGCCACAGACTTCTGCTCAAAATAAGAGTTAGATGTAGATATTATCATTAAAAACAATTAACCTATATTAAAAATACTGGTGTATTTTTAAGGCATAGGTGGAAAACCACTGAACTCTTTTTAATCATGGAAAAAAAAACCCATTTTATTATTACAGATCTTAAAAAGCATACAGCTGATGAAAACCCAGATAAAAACACTTTAGAAAAAGCTATTGGATCACTGAAAGAAGTAATGACGTAAGTGGTTTATATTTTGCTTTGTGTGTGTGTGTGTGTGTGTGTGTGTGTGTGTGTGTGTGTGTGTGTGTGTGTGTGAAAGAGGGACAGAGACAGAGAGAGACAGACAGAGAGGGAGAGACAGACAGCGACAGAGATTGAGTGTGTAGTGAACACATGGGCTCCATCATAGGCTAGTGGAGGTCAGAAGACAACTGGAGGTTGTTTCCTCCTTCCACTTTTACATGGGATTATGGGGTATGGGGTTGTAAGTGCTTTATGTGTACATTTATCTTGCTGGTGTTTGTTTCCATGTTTTTATTGGATTAGACTAGAAGTGATAATCTTTGTCATAAATAATAGAAAAGTATTAATAGCATACTTTTGTAAAATACCTAATTTCTTTCTTTAGTATATTTACAGTTAAAGTAAGTATTGTAAGAATATATTGATCAAAATATTTATTTCTGACTTTAATTATATGTACAGAGACAGTAATGGAAATTTGAAAATGGCCGTGAATGCACAAATAGATCTTTTTGTGCTCCAGAATAAACGGCTTTTCCATGTCATTCACATGCATATGGTCTTTCTCATGGGGATTTTCTTATTTCAATTAAATTTTGGTTTACAAAGATGTATTTCTATAAGCCTTGCATTCATAGGTCTTCTCACCAGCAGATTTTTTTCCTACTACTACTTTTTATATTTCTTGAATAAATTTTTCATGTTAATTAAACTTCATTAAGTGAAGTCTTTACATATTCCATAAAGTCATGAAGTTTCCTCTTGTAGAATATTTTCCCACTGAACAAGATCCTAACCCCATACAAGTTTTACATTCCTAAGGCTCCCTGTTGTTGAGCAAGGTGTGACCTCCAGATAGTCTCTCTGCCCCCCACTTCCCAGTGGTCTTTTATATTGACAGTAAGTTTTGCACCATGAGTGGAGGTGTTCCCGCATTTGTTACCCATGAGCTGTAAGAGAAAGTTCCCCTACTCTTACATTCATAAACTACCCAGTGTAAATTCTCAGAGATCTAGTAAGATGTGATTGTTAACTAAGGCCTAGTCCAATAAATATATCTTTGGGCTTTTACTATTACATGTTTTCTAGTTTTAAGAAAAATCTTTGTCTGACTGATTTTTAGTTTTGGCCACCAGGGTAAAAGGCAAATGGAGACTCTAAACCATTCTGTCCAGAAACAGTAGTGGTTGTGGCTGTTTTCTTTGCAATGAAATGACTGCCATATGACTTGAGAAGAAAACTTACCTTTAATGCAAAGTATGTTTCAAACTTGAGAATTTTGTTAACATCAAGTATTATATAGGCTAATTGTATTGTAGAAAGTGTAAATCACAAGTGTTCTAGAGTGAAACATAACATTTCTGAAAGATTCCTTGGAATAATTTTTACTATCAGGATGTTTTGAAGGAATATTTATCTGATTCATGTATCATAAAGTTGGGCTTTGTGACATGAGGTTTATTTGGGTACTGATTTCAATGTCTATATTAAAAGAAATTTTATAAAACAACCATTAACTTTTCAGACATATCAATGAGGATAAGAGGAAAACAGAAGCACAGAAGCAAATTTTTGATGTTGTTTATGAAGTAGATGGATGCCCGGTAAGTAGCTTTTGTTGGTTACCGTTATTTTCTGCTTGAGTGAGTGAGGTTTCTCTGGTTTCTGAGGTTTCTGCAGTCTCAGGCTGCTGAGATGCATCTCGTTGTGAGCACTTGACTGCTCTTAGGAAGAACCCATGTCCAGTGACTCCATCTATGACTCCAGCTCAGGGGACCGGATGCCCTCTTCTGGTTTCTGAGTGGACAATTACACATAGAGCATATACGCAAAGAGACAACATACATATAAATAATAATAGTAACATATCTTTAAAAATATGTTGACAATCATAGCACCGCTTTTGAATGACCACTTGTAAAAGTTACTTGATAACATTTGACTACTTCTGTTAATGTTCACAGGCTAATCTATTATCTTCTCATCGAAGCCTAGTACAAAGAGTGGAAACAGTTTCTCTTGGCGAGCACCCCTGTGACCGAGGAGAACAAGTCACTCTCTTCCTCTTCAATGACTGCCTTGAGGTAAATTTGTACTCACTGAAGTGTAACACTGATGTTTTTTTATGATCTGCCTAAATATTTAAAATAAAGCTTTAATTGAAGTACAATATAGAGATTTGAGGTCTATTTAGTTACTTTAAAAAAAAATGAGACAATTGCTGATTTCATAATGTGGAAAACTTTTGGGAGAAAGTCTGATATTAAGTTTGATACAAATTTCCAGACTGCACACTAAGTCAGAATTCCTTATATGTAAATGCTTAGATGATGAGTCCCGGGGAACCTTGTTTTTATGTATATTTATTTAAGATCTACAAATTGGGGTTCTTTGTTTTTAATTAAAATGTAAGTAGCCTTTGCGGCCAAGATGGAGGCAGTTGAAGAGCTAATCTGATAACTTAGTACTGTGACTCCTTGAGTTCTTTCTTTTCTTCATTGATAGAGCCCCAAACTGGCCTTGACTTCTGGGCAGCCCTTCCACTCCACGCCACTCCAGCCTCCCCAGTGCTGGGATGACAGGCATGAGCCACAATGCCAAATTGGGTTCTTTAAAATAAGATTTTATTGCCGGGCAGTGGTGGCACACGCCTTTAATCCTAGCACTTGGAGGCAGAGGTGGGCGGATTTCTGAGTTCGAGGCCAGCCTTGTCTACAGAGTGAGTTCCAGGATAGCCAGGACTACACAGAGAAACCCTGTCTCGAAAAACCAAAAAAAAAAAAAAAAAAAAAAAGAAAGAAAAAGAAAAGAAAAAAAATAAGGTTTTATTGATGAGATGTAGCAATTCTAAAACTCTCACCTGTATATGTTCAATATTTTCTTCCTAATAGTACTCCACAGGCAAACATTGAGTTTTACATATGTTTAATGCTTTTCTTTTAACATGCATTTTAAAATAACCAATATAATGAGGGGACTTGTCATAGGGTTTCTATTGCTGCAATGAAACACCATTTCCAAAGCAACTCGGGAGGAAAAGGGTGTATGTATTTGGCTTAACTTCCATGCACTGTTCATCACCAGAGGAAGTCTGGGCAGGAACCTGAAGTCAGAAGCTGATTTGGAAGCCACTCTCATGGCTTGCCTACCCTCATTTTTTCTATTTTATTTTATTTTTTGGCTGCCAGCCCAGGCATAGCAGGAATGGCACCACCCACAGTGGGCTGGACGCTCCTATATCAATCACTGAGGAAAATGCCCATAGGCTTGCCTACAACCTGATTCTATGGAGGCATTTTCTTAATTAGGTTTCTTCATCTCAGATGACTTTAGTTTGTGTCAGGTTGACATTAAACTAGCACAGGTAGAAAGAAATACAGTGTTCTTTATTTCAAAAAACAGACATTAACAAGAATACTCTTTGACATGCTTGTTACTGGGTGACTTTCTGTTGCCCTCATTCAAGTGTCTGCTGGCTTTGCCTTTTCCTTTAAGTTTGTCCCTTCCTCTGCCCCTTACTGCCCTGCTTCTTTGAAAGAGCTCCCTCTTCCATTACGTACTTTATTGTTTAACGTATAAAACACTAGCCAGTCTCGGAAACTAGGGCACGCAGAGTAGGCTAAAGTGCCGTAAAGTCTCGAGGAAGACCTGCCTCTGATGAAGGCTCTTGTACTTAGAGGTTCAGAAGTGATGCTGTCATTTAGCTAATAATGGTATAAAACCCACAAAGTAGAGTGAGAATCTGATACACAGTTGACAATGTGGAGTGAAACAAATGTCATCAAAGTAACACACTGGTGATTGTGAACTGCCTGACTCCCAGCAATGAGCGTTTCAGCCTGTTCTGCTTTTCAGAACAAGGTCAGGAGTCAGTCTTAATCCCATTTTACCTGAAGGTACATTACCAGGGTCTTAGCTGTATACGGTCTGACTGGTTTTCTTTTTTTCTGTTAATAGTTTTTGAGGTTTTTCCTGTTGAAATCTCTAGGTCTGCTGGCCTCATTCTGTTAGGTTGGGTTATTTAGATTTCCTTAACAATTTGTTATGGAATTTATTTTGTTTTTAGTACAGCAGTGATTTGTTTTGATTTTTTTTTTTTTAAATTTTATATCCCCTTCATATTTTACCATAATTGGCTCACGAGATCCCTTCTGCTTTAATTTTTTTCTTTTTTAATAAACTGTCTGGAACCATGAACTGTCTTTTTTTTTTTTTGGATTTATTTATTTCATATATGTGGGTACACTGTCATTGTCTCCAGACACACCAGAAGAGGATCCCATTACAGATGTTTGTGAGCCACCATGTGGTTGCTGGGAATTGAACTCAGGACCTCTGGAAGAGCAGTCAGTGCTCTTAACCGCTGAGCCATCTGTCCAGCCCCTGCTTTAATTTTTATTGTGGCAATCCCTGTACCTTCTCAGGCCCCCAGCCTCAGTCTCTTCACCTTTGTGAGTCAGTGACTTTGTGTCCTCGTCAGGGTTTATGTTGCTGTGATGAAACGCCATGAGCAAAAGCTCATGTCTTATCCTTTCACATCATTGTTCATCATCAAAGGAACTCAGGACAGGAACTCAAACAGGGCAGGAACCTGAAGATAGGAGCTGATGCAGAGGATGGAGGGTGCTGCTTACTGGCTTGCTCAGCCTGCTTTCTTTAGAACCCAGGTTCCCCATCTCAGGGGTGACACCACCCACAATAGACTAGGCCCTCCCACATCAGTCACAAATAAAGGAAATGCTCTGTAGGCTTGCCTGTAGCAGAGTCTTTCAGAGGCGTTTTCCCAGTTGAGGTTCCCTCCTCTGGTGACTGCAGCACGTTCAAGTTGACACACAGGTTGTCAGTGATCAATCCTGTTAGCCTTCGTCTCGGTTGCTTGAATAGAAACATCTGTTTCTTCTTACTGCTTATCTTATTTTGAGCCCAGCAAGGCCTGGCCTTGTACTCTGTTTGCTTCATCCTATTCAGCACACTCACTACTAGTGTGTGTACCACAGCCCAGATGCTCTAGTCTTAAGACAGGATCTTGCTGTGTCTTCTAGGCTGCTGTGAACTCCCTCAGCTCTGAGGTGCTGCGTTACAGACATGTGTTACCATGCTTGTTCAGCTTCTGTATTTCTGATAAGTTTGAACTGTAGGATTCACACTCCTAGGTAGTACATTCACTCATGTAAAAAAAAGTCTCAGCAAAATTGAACCAAAAAAAATTGCGTTTACTATTTTAATTCTACATAACCTAAAACCCAGAGCAATCACTGTATTTCTACGTTAAGAACTGTTGAATATCATTAAAATCTATATTGTCTTTATTACAACAGATGACTTTTAAGAATTTCCCATTTGAATATTTTATCTGTGCTTTAGGTTTTTATCTTTAATCTTGGTTTATTAGTGCTTGTGCCGTCAATTTTAATACTCTTCTTGTTTCCTTTTTCAACAATAAACCTTAAAATAATATATTCCATTTAGCCAAACAAAAACAAAGCATATCTGTTCATTGCATAGAAATCAGAGTATCTGGTACTTATTTTTCATGATGTGTCTGTAAGTGAGCCCTTGTATTTGTGTGTGTGTGTATATATATATGTATATATGTATGTATATATATATATATATACACATATATATGTATATATGTATGTATATATATATACACACACACATATATATGACATGTCATATATATGTATGACATGTGGAGTAGACACATCTGTGTCTGCGTTAGTATGGTTATGATATACTGACTAGCTCACCTTATTCATTAGCTCAATACCAGGTAATATATTTTTAACTGTGTCTCTCATATTCAAGATGACCAATCTCAATTCAAGTACATGTTAATGTTCATTTTGTGTTAATAAGTGCCTTTCAGTAAAATCTTACTCCTGCAAAGGAGATTTCTTTTTTCTTTCATTTTTCTTTTCTTTTGGCAAAATCTCAATATATCACAAATCATAAGATCTCTCTGATTTTGCTCTTCTCCAGTTACCTATCTCTTCCTTTGCATGGGTATCCAGTTAAGGTAAAGTTGTAGCCTAATACAGCACTCTGAATTTATAATTCCTTTTGCTTTTGTGTGTGTGTGTGTTGTTGTTATTTACTTTTTGAGACAGCTTCACAGTATGGCTTGGAACTGAAAGTCCTCTCCTGCAGTGCCCTCCCTAGGCTGGGTTCTCAGGTTTGGATGTATGCTTAATTACTCTTCTGAAGCTTCCCTTTTCAATATTATATAAGCAATCGTGAGGACAGGAACTACTTGATGCTTCTTCTGTATTATTCTGTCACTAGGAGATATTTCAAATTCTTAACTTAAACTAAAGTTAACACCATTTTGAACCCTAGACTCCTGCCCCAGAACAACTGTTCCCATGTGGGGTGGGACTTTGATTCTAGACCTCTGCTGCTGTCCCTTGTGTTCTTGTCCTTTCATGCTCTGGGGGCCCTTGTGCTCCTTATCCCTACATCTGTTTTTCTGATCGTGAACTTTCCTAATATGGATATGAGTATCTGGCTACATAATTACATGTGTGCTTCTTTGTCAGTCTCTTGCTTTTATTGCATAGTAACTGGAATGGCTAATCTTCAGATTAGTTGCCTATACATTTATGTGATTGGTGCTGTTATTTTTAAATGTGCAAAATTTGGCTTTATCATAATAATGATTATGACTTTCTTTCTACAATCAGATTGCAAGAAAACGGCACAAGGTTATTGGCACTTTTAGAAGTCCTCACGACCGCACCCGGCCACCAGCTTCTCTGAAGCACATTCGTCTAATGCCTCTTTCTCAGATTAAGAAGGTGCTGGACATCAGAGAGACAGAAGGTAAGCTTATGCCCTGGGGAAGCATTTGTTAAATAAGAATAGCTTGTCCTCATTGAGACTTAGATTTATTACTGTAATTTTTTTTAATGTATACATTTTCTTCACATGTGGCTCACCTCTCCATCTCAACTCCATTTCTAGGTATAGACTCAGTGTTTTCATTGTTTTAAGTGAAAGTGTTACACCAACTTGGGGAATATCCTCTCTTAAGAGTCAAATGACTTTAAAATGGCTATGCATTAAAACTTGTCTTATTTCCACATCAAAACTTACTAAAAAATTTTCAAAATCTACTATAAATGTCCAGTTTTATTCTGGACCATCTATTTTAATACTTTTTTTTTTTTTTTCATTAATGATGCATTTTGGCTTCTTTTTTTTCTTTTTTCCCATTAAAAAGTTACGGATGTTTAGTTAGTCTGCATGTCGGTGTACTACATCCATACAGTGCCAACAGAGGGCACGCTTTTCCCTGGGAGTGGAGCTAAGATGGTTGTGAGCCAGGTGGGTGCTGGGAGTGGACCCAGGTTCTCTGGCAAAGAGCCAGTGAGGGCTTAACCACTGGGCCATCTCTCCTGCTCCAGGAATGTCTTTAAGATTTGGAAAGGGGGTTGTGGGAGTGATGACAAGACCAATGTGTAAAGGTGCTTGCTGCCAAGACTGATCTGAATTCAGTCCCTGTCACCCACATAGTAGAGGAAAAGAACTCACTCCCACACTCTGTCCACTAAAGCCCACATAATCTAGTGTGTGAGTGTGCATAGGAACAGACAGTCATACTATTTTTTTTTAAGAAAAGATAGACGTTAGTATATATATATATATATATATATATATATATATATATATATATGAGGAATTAGTGCACCAGTGACTGGTAACTTGGCAAAGGGTCAGATACATACACACGTACATATAGAGAAGATGGGTGTCTTGGCTTATTCTGATAATAGATAGCATTTGGGAGACAGAAGTATGCAGACATCTGAATTTGAGTCCAGTTATGGGTACATAATGAGTCACTGTTCTCAAAGATAAATAATAAAAATATAAGTAGGCATGTGTACATGTGTGCGCGTGAACACACATATGTGTGTTGCATGTGTGCCAGTTTTCTCTTGCAGCAATTCCTGAGATAATCTATGTCTAAAGATATTTTGGCTGATGATTTTGGAGATTTCAATCCATTCTCTTTGGTCTCACTGCTGTGAACAGTGGTGACATGGTTCTTCATGTCTGAGAGCATATGCTGGATGGAGCCTTGTGTCTGAGCTGTGAAATGGAAGTGGTCAGGGTCCCTCACGGCATGTCCTTAGCCATCTACAACTTCCCATTCATGCCCAGCTGGAGACCAACCTGTAACACAGCTTTTGGTACATCCTGATCCAAATTGGAGCACTGTCCCAAGGAACACTTTTCCTTTTTAACTTGTCTAGTACTTGATCTTTCTTCAGGTCTGAATAGGCCCCAATAGACATCTGCCTTAAGTCATGCTATCTGGTTAGCCAGCACCAGTGTTGTGCAGTCATGGTCTTGGTGTAGGAAATCTTTTCTTTTGTTCTTTAAATAAAGTTAAGTGCTTTAGATGATCTGCTCCTGTGTTTGTTGGACAGACGAGCAGCTCCTTTTCATGTATGTTGCTGCTAGTCAGACCTAGGGCTTTGCACCTGCTTGTCCGGCACCCTACAGCTGCGCCACATCTCCAGTGCCCAGTAACTTACAAAACTTGTTTTCACCTGCTCAACTCCGTGTTTATTAGAGCCTATGATAAGACATTTATTTAAATTAGGTTGTGAAAGTGTTGAGTACACATGAAGGGGTGTCTTTAAGATACAGATCAGGGAGGTAGAGAGGCTCTTGCTCTCCAACCTGGTAACCTGAGTTCAGCCCCAGGGACCTTTGTGAAGGAGAGAACTGTCCTCCCACAAGCTGTCCTCTGGCAGCCACATGTTCATTCATAGCAATTTTATGTTGGTTTGTTTGTTTTCAGATTTTTTAGCATTGTAATTTTAAAATCGTTATCTTAGCATCTCAATTACAAAGCAATTATGTTTCAATATTTGTATACTTCTTGGGATGTGATTTGTATAAGTTGTTAGTGATATATGCTCTCATTTTTAGTTTTGAAATTAAATACTAGAATGCTAAGAAATGTTATCTATTTTTCATTAAACTGTCATGGAGACATTTCAGTGTCACAGAGAATGCTCCTTACTTGTTCTCAGGTTACTTTGGTTCCTAATGTAGTATATATGGTTATAATTCTTCCCAGTGTTTCAAATGACTGTACTGATGCTCCCTTTTTGGTTGAAGAAAAGCCGGGCAGAGAGAGGAGATAGTTGATTTTGAAAATGAAATGAAATGTCTAATAGCTAAGGAGTGACACTGTTTCTGGTTTTTCTGGAACCTTAGATTGTCATAATGCCTTTGCCTTGCTTGTGAGGCCACCAACAGAGCAGGCCAATGTGCTGCTCAGCTTCCAGATGACATCAGAGGAACTTCCAAAGGAGAGCTGGCTGAAGATGCTGTGTCGACATGTTGCCAACACCATTTGTAAAGCAGATGCCGTAAGTTCTTAAACCTGTGTCAGATACAGGTATAAACACGCAGTGCAGCCAGCCAGACTGACTGACTGTACATTTCCAATGGCGAGTTAATCATGAACTGGAGAGAGCCTTTAGTTTTATTTACACACTAAAACCTAGGTTGTTTAGGAAAAGGTTTTTACATTTTTAGGCCCATGAGAATCCCTGATTCCCAGATGGTCAGTTTTAGCTTTCTAGCTCTGTGGCTGCAATTTATAGTGAGGCTTTTGGGCACATAGAATGCTCCGTGTGTTTTTTGCAGATGCTTTTCCTTTTAATCAGAGGGTTTAATATATAGACATTAAGGTAATTTTGCATACCTAATGTCTTGCAAGTTGTTTTCTAATTTTTATTTTTTAAATTAAAAAAATTATCATTTTGTGTTTTGTCTGCATGTGTGTTTGTGCCCATGGAGGCCAGAAGAGCCCATTGGATTGCCTGGAACTGGAGTCACACATGGGTGTGAGCCACCGTGTGGGTGCTGGGAATCAAACTTCTGCCAGTGCTCTTAGCTACTAAGCCGTCTCTCCAGCCCCTTTACATCAAAAACTTTTGAAATCCAGTAATGAAAGTCTTTGCTCAGCGGTGTTCCAAAGTTTCTGCAAGCTCTCTTCATTCCTGGTTTTCTGTTTTCCTTTGACTGTATTTTGGGATGGCCTGCCTTTCAGCTCAATAGTTTATTTTTATTGTTTGACTTATCTTGATATTGATGCTTTCTCCTATTGTCCTTGTAACATTGTGATTTTTTTCTGTACGATGATTTTTAAATTGCTTCTATCACTATTAAGTGTGTCTGCTAAGTGTTGAATCTTTTCTGTCTTCTTGAAACTTGAGCTTTTTTCAAAACTGTTTTTTGGGTTCTTTTTGTTTTTTTGTTTTTGTTTTTTTTGAGTTGCAGAGTCTGTAGTCCATTGCAGTGATGAAGACAAGACAGTGGGAACTCCTTGTGGCCGGGTACATCCTCTCACAGGGAAGAAGCAGGGCGATGCTTTTGCTTCCTTCTCCTTCTCTTTACATAGATCAGCACCCCAGGATGATGCAGGAGAGTGCCACCCATAGTAGACAGGCCTTGTCGCATCAATTATCTCAATCCAAATAACCCTCCAAAGGCACGCCTAGAGGCCTGGATTCCATATGATTCTAGACTCAGATTAACCATACTGGTGGTTGAGACATTCTTTCTACTGTTGGTTAATGTGGTTCTTCAGTTCAGTCCCTGGTTTGGGGACTGTGCTCAGTATTAGTTTCATCATGGTATGCCCTTTGTTGAGTTTCAAGTCCAGGGCCTGGACTTAATTCTTTCCAGGCCAGAGGCGTCTTCCCACTTTGCTTCAAGAGAGAATGATGCATTTTGCTGCTTTGAGTGCATCTTGGTTAAGTTAAAAGCAGACACTGTACCCACTCGTCTGGCTTTCCTTAGCACCTAGGACGACGATCTTGTTTCCTATCACTGTGTCATCTTGCTTGCCACCTCAGCCACTGTCTTGCTTCGCTCCTATCCTGTAGTTTCCATTGGCATTCTTAGGTATGGATAGTTCTGGCAGAATATTCCTCTTTCAAAGTGCTTGGAACCAGAAGCGTCTCACATCTTGGCAAGTTTTTCAGATTGTGGAATATCTGTAGACTTTCCTGGTCAGATATATCTGTCATCTGAAGTTCTGAGATAAATTGTTCCAGAACTCAGTATTGAGTGCACATTTTGGATTTCAAATTTTTGGAATTGGATTTCACATTTGTAGATTAGGGAAGCTTGACTGTAGTAAAACAGAGAGCATTGTGTTCTCCTTCCTATTGAGAGCAGGTGGAAGATTGCTTTTCCTGTCAGGACAAGTTGCCAGTCCAGTTTTCTCACAGCAACACTTAAAGTACCCTCATACCAGAGGGATTACAATGGAGAGCTGGGTGCGATGACTGCAAGGAAATGAGTTGCCAGTTATTTGAGATTCTAAAGTAACTCTGGGATGAATTCAATCTTCATATGGGATCTGGTTGTTGTTAATCTGCAGAAATGATACAGCAAATAGAATCTGTTGCTGAAAGAGACTGACACTGCTTAGTAATAACAGTATTAAGAGTTGCTTGGCCTTCGCATGGGAATAACACTTTGCCATAGGTACACTTGCCTTATGACACTGCAGTTTACACATAGCTTGGTAGGGAGCAGTGTGGCTTATGCAGTCCTTTCTAGGTGGATAACTCTGTAACACTGAAATGCGAAGCTAATGGGAATTTTTGCTTAAAATGTAAGTATTGGCTTATTAGCTATAAGATGAGTAATCAGTAGAACTAAACTACAAGCAACAAATGCAGAACGTTTCAGATAATATAATTATCCACAAGATGGCAGCAAACATTTACTTATGTTCTGATTTATACTTACACCACAGGATTATTCCAATCTGTTGAAACATTTTTTTCTTAAGATTTGCTTATGCATTGACAGATTCGCTGACATCAGTAAGCTCTTTTCTGAGTTTAAGGTTTCACACATAGTAAAAAAATTTAAAGCCCCTACTTTAACTCTTATTTGAGAATATTTTGCCATGTTGAAGAAAGTTTGTTTCTAAATATGTATGTTCAAATGATATAAATATATGTGCAACTGGTATTTTTTAAAGCAGTTCTGATTCTTTGAATCAATATTTTTGTTGTTTTTTTTTCTAATTTCCTAGTCCCCTAAATAATAGACGCTTGCTCATTTTGCCGAAGTCTCTGATATGTAATCCCAGGGGTCCTCAGACCAGCAGCCACCTTCTTGCCTTAGCCTCCATATTCTAGGATTACCACAGCAGCTTGAGGCCGTTTAACTGAGTAAAATAAGTATGATTATTTTATTGTATATATACTGTTTCACTTATTGTGACCATTTGTAAATGAGTTAATAAAGCTTTCAGGATAAAAGAAAACTTTAAAACCATCCATGTGAAATTAAAGCCAAGAATAATGACTGATGGTTGTATAGCAAATAGGCATCTTTTTCCTCAGTCAAATCTTTACTGGATCTGTGTCAATTTCACATCATGAACTCCAATTCCACTCTTCTCCTCTCATACCTGCCTTCCATTCTTCTTCCACAATAGAGAAAAAAAAAAAATCTCCTCGTGGAAGCTGTCGTGTCACAGTGTGTCCCACAGTGTACCCTTTTGTTTATACTTTTTGCCTGTAAATGTTTGTTGTGCTTTGGTTTGCTTCCAGGCATCTGGCTTCTGCTACACTCTCAATACTGGAACCACTGGGATTCCTCTCAGATCTCCCGTTGTTGCCCTTTCAGCAATCCTGTGGTTTGGGATCTGTAGGAGTGGCCTCCTCATGTACTCCAACAGTTCATTGCTGGGATAGATGTTAGGGTGGGCCAACTCAGTGCCCTGGATTGGGACCTGAGCTTGTCAGCCTGCTGACTCTCCAATCTCACACCATTGGGCCAGCCAACCTCCCAGTCCCTCCCACCCCCACCAAAAAAAAAAAAAAATCAGGATGAGCTCTACTGTTGCAGCAGGTGAGGGATTGGGCCAGCTCTCTTGCCTGTCATAGGTGGCATGGCAAAAGTGGGGAAGGAGATCTCTCACTCAACAACACTGTATACAGACAAAGTGGCAGGGCTGGCTCTCCTGTGCTCACACTCTCAGGGATGGCTTATGTGCACACCGACCCCCAACCCCTGCCTCCCACCATCACCATGGTCATCTCTACTGTGCTGCCCAGGTGAAAGTGTACTGCCCCCTCTCCTAATTGCTGCAGCTGGTGAGGAACGGGGTCAATTCTGTTCTCATAACCCCCGTGTTAGGTTTCCGGCAGCCTACCAAAGGTGGCAGAGGTGAAATGGGGAGGAAACTATTTCTCCCTTATCCATGCCACTGCAAGGGAGTGGTGGAGGGGAGACAAGTGATAGGGCCAGCTCTCCTCATGTTCATCCACTGGTTAGCTCACCTGCAACTACTGCATCGTTGGGAATGGCACTCTCCCAGTGTATGGCAGCTGGCTAGGGTTGGGGGTCAGGTCTTCTACCTTCATACACCAGAGCCAGTTGTGCACAGCCCTTAGATATCAACATCTCCCTAAGAGGCATCTTGGATCAAGGGCATCTACCTGGCCTTTGGTAACAGAACCCCCCAGCTGCTGCAAGGCCATGGACCTAGACGCTCCCCGCCCCTCAGTTAGTTACAGCACAGTCCAGGATCCAGGTGACGTCATTGGTCATTCACATCAGGATGTTCCTCACTACCCCTGAGTCTCCAATTCTATCTCTTTTTATTGTGCCCCCACCCTTCTGTTTTTCTTTTTCTTCCATTTTTCCACCACTTACTTGCTCATCTTAGTGACTCTTGTGATCTCTGAGTATCTGGAGTCATCTCAGAAGTGGTCTTAGGAGCGCTTGCTATGCACATCTTGTGCATTATAGCGCTGGGCAAGGGCCATCTTGGGCATGGTCTGCTCCCCCAGGCCTTTGTGATGCCAGACTGGTGGTCATCTAAGGCTAGCTCCTTGTCCAGGCATTCTGGCACTGGTCTGGTGGTCAGCTCCTCACTGGGTCCACCTGAGTGGCCCCATCCGAGGGTAATGTGTCTCACTCCTGCCCCGGGGCCCATGGTTCCAGGTGCAGTTCATCTTGTATCCAGTTTGCTTCTCACCCTGGATGTCCATGTTGGCTTTTGAGGCACCAGACTGGTGATCATCTCAAGCTAGCTCCCCATCTGGGACTCCTGGCACCAACATCAGACTGGTGATTATCCCAGACTTGCTTTTTTTCAGGGAATGGGAATCATTTAAATGTTTACAAATCAGAACAGAGTGAAGGCATGGCCTGTCTCTCTGCCATCTACTGATGCACATGGGACATAGCAGCCACACTTGTCTTTTAGGGGCAGGGCATCAAATCTTTGTGTTATCTCTGCTCTCTAATTATATGATGCCTCCTGTGTTTTCAGAATATAAAATGTATCTCTAACACACACCCCCCACACCCTTTTAATGCCAACAGTATAGTTTTACAAATAAATGATCTTAAGTGTTGTCATCTTTTGCCAATCTAGTTAGTCTAGAATGCCCTATGCTATCATTTAGTATTTTTGCCACTAACTCAATGTTTCTAATGTACCATGTGTGTGCAGTGCCTGTAGAGGCCAGAAGAAGCTGTTTGATCCCCAGAAGCGGAGTTAGCAGATGGTTCTAAGTTGCATGTGGGTGCTGGGAAACATGACTAAGTCCTGTGCAAGAGTAGTAATACTCTTTACTGCTGAGCCGGCCCTCAGACCCCAGAGTCTTAAGATTTAAACTTCTTCATTGTAAAGAACATGTATTATATTTATTGTAAATAAAAGCATATAATGACTGCATTTATTTTTGTAGGCTTTGTTTGCACAGCTATGAAGTTACACCCCCATTGGGAGGCAGTGCACTGCTGCAGTGTACACTTGATGTGTGGTGCTGTATGTAAAGCAGGGCAGGGAGCAGAACCTCACTGTTAACTGTAGCCAGAGGTGTGTGTGCTCACTGAGCGCCAGTCACTGCTGAGGAGGTTAGACAGCTCGGGCCTGTCAGGACCCTGAACAGCCCAGTAAAGTAGTGAAAGCTCACAGTGTGTCAGTACTTGCCTTTAATGACATCTCAGTAACATTTGTTATGAAATGTGTAGGAATCATCTATTAAGAAACATGCAAACTATTTTAAGAAGTTTGTATTTGAGTAGGATTATAGTTCAATGGTAGAGGGTTCATCTTGACAATTTCCAAGACCTTTCAATAGCTAGCACAAAAATAATGAAACAGAAATCTGCAATATTGAGCCCTTGATTATTCCTAAGAATGTTAATACACAGGTGTTGATTCATCTCTAATTAGTTTACGGATTTCATCTGTCTCTAAAATCCTGTGGAAAACTTTCAAAATTCGACAGAATGATCCCTAAGATAATTTCTAAAGAAAATACAGTGATAGCTAGAAAATTTAGTAGTGCTACTACTATTTGAAATACTAAATTATGCTTAAGGTTTAAATGTGGCATGTGTTTATTTGGGGGAGTGGATGTGTAAGCCACTGTGCTCTTGTGAAGGAAGCCAGGAGGACAGCTCAGAGGAGTACGTTCTTTCTTTCCACCACAATGGTTCTGGGGGGATTGAAATCCGGCATCAGGCTTACAGACAGACACCTTACTCACTGGTTTCATTTTTCTGGCCCTAAAATTGTACTTTAAAAAATGTTATAGCAATCAGAATGTATTGTACTGTTTTAAAGTTTATATATGAACCTATAGGAAGAGTAAGATAACAAAAAACATATTACACAGATGGATGTTTTGCCTGTGTGTATGTTTGGGCATTCAGTGTACAAGGAGGCCAGCGAGGGCATTGGATCTCCAGGCACTGTAGTTACAGACGGTTGTGAGCTGACGGGTGGGAGTTTGGAATCACACTCAGGTCCTCGGGAAAGCAGGCTATACTCTTCAGCTCCAGAATAGATGGTCTTGAAGTAAGGCTATCGTATTAGTGTAGACCATAGCTAAAGTTATTAGCCCATGGAACTACAAACATTTGTTAAGTATTTAGAACTTAGATGTATATTCTATTTCTTTCCACATAAATTATAAATGTAAGTTAAGTGTGAAAAAAGTGAGACCATTTAAAAAACAAATACATGTGGCGTGTATTGCCTCTTTTAAGCAGGACTTGGTAAGACAGAAAGGATATAAGGAAAGGATATAATGAGGTGTCTGTATGTTAATAAGGAGTGTGAAATAAAAATGGGCAACAATACTTTAACTTTTTTTAAGATACAGATACCTGCAAGTACTATTATCTGTTGGGGTTGGATTAATCTGTAATTTAGCAGATGTGTCAAATGGAAAGTGTCTGAAGGAGGCAGAATGACTTGCTTTTTTGCTTTTAATTTTAAAAGATTCATCTTATTTCTAGCTACGTGTACGCGTGCGTGCGTGCGTGCATGCGTGTGTGTGTGTGTGTGTGTGTGTGTGTGTGTGTATGTGTGTGTCTGTGTGTGTGTGTCTGTGTCTGTGTGTATCTGTGTGTGGAGGTGTGTGCTTGTGAAGGGAAATGGGGGACGGAATAGCATCGAGTCTCTGGGCTGGAGTTACGACAGATGGGAGCCTCCAGACAGCAGTACTGAGGACTACACGCTGGCTTCTGCTACAGCGGTGTGTGAATTAACAGCTGGGCTACATCTCCGGCCCCAAGTGTGACTATCTTCATGAAGAAACTAAGAAAGCTTTAGCAAAATAAGCTATTTGGCTGTCAATGGTGGAGTGCAAAATAGGCATACATATTTGACTTTTGTTATGTTTTAAATAGCCATTTGTGATTGTAGGACATGCTGTTTAATATGTTGTGCTTGTGGTTTGCTGAGTACTCTCAGGCTTTCTTCTTGTAAGTGCTTTGCCTAGACATGCCAGATACTTTCTCCACTGTCTCTGTGTGTGTGTGTGTGTGTGTGTGTGTGTGTGTGTGTGTGTGTATGGGGAAACTTTCAGAAAAAAAATCTTTCACAAGATGGTATATAGTTCTGCAGTTGCAGACTAGTAGTGCTAACTTGTGGCTTCTCAGTTCCTGAAGAATGAGGTCATTGATCTTTTTTTAGTCTAAATTTATGGATTTAAAGTGAAAACCTTTAATAGGAATAATGGGTAAACTTCCCTTTGAAAGTCCAAGTGATCTTTGTAATTACTTGGAGAAGGGCTGGCTGGTACTTTAGAAGTGGTGGGGTCTGGGAAAATGGAGCCAATAAATGAGGCGGACTAGAGTCTTATACAGTAGCTTTATTCAGAGCATTAGACAATTTATTATAGCCCTGAAGGTTAAGACGAGCCCTGTGAATAAATTGTACAGTCATACAGATAAGCTCCAGGTGACAAAGACATGTTTTTCCATAGAGACATAAACAGATAATAGCCAGTTGTACTGAATAATCTGAAGTAAACTCACTCCTATCCACCACACCTGGGAGGGACATGAAAACAGTGCAAGAACAGTTCCATGTTTTGAAGAAACTGAGGTCACAAGACTTTTGACTTGCTTTCTTAGAGTTGTCTCACAAGCGTTCAGAATTCCCCTTGTATGACTCCAGTTCTTGGACGTGTTCTGACAAAGGTTATCTTGTTTTAAGGGTAATTTTGGTCCATGATTCTTAACTTACTCTAGGAGGGGCTTTTTCTCCATGGGAATGTACTCTATAATCTGTGAGCCCTCTTCTTTGGAAAGAGCATTTTGCTCATATTTATACAAAATATTTGCACAGTTTCCAGGGTGTAACATACACCCTGATATCTAGCTGCTGTTTCTGTAGGGACTTAGGATGTCGGGCCAGAACTTCTAATTTAGATTTCTTCCCGACACAAACTGAGGACGAAAGTCAGGTGTGAGTCTCTTAAGGAAAGTGTGTGTTTTGTTGGTTTTGAGGCATCAATTTAAAAGATCATTCACTGTTTTAAATAATGTTCAGCTTTAGGGTTATTAGTAAGATTTTATATGGATGAATTCCCTGTTTGAGTTATGTGGTCTATGGTAAACTGTTGGTTTACACAATAATTATTTTTCATTATCCTCAAGCAACTGTTTTTCAGGGTAGAAATGAAGTACACTACAGTTTGGGTGACACATGGATCAGGTCCAGGACGTATTACCACTGGGCCACATCCCAGCCCGTGATACACGTCTGCAGTAGCTTCATTTGTAAATGTTACCATGTGTGGGAGTGTGCATGAGTACTTAATGGTTTGATTTTAGAAACAGTTGGTTTTTGAATTTGATTTTTCAACAGGAGAATCTTATGTATGCGGCTGATCCAGAGTCCTTTGAAGTAAATACAAAAGACATGGATAGTACATTGAGTCGAGCATCTAGAGCGATCAGAAAGACTTCAAAAAAGGCGAGTTCTATTGAGATTCTGGACATCTCTCTAAAATGTGCTTTTCATATTAAATTAAAAGAATGCTGCCTTCAACACCAATAATAGAATAGTCTAGAGCTGTTGTGAGGACCTGAGTTCTGTCTCTAGAACCTATGGAGCCAGGCATTGAGACATTGATAGTCCTAGGTCTGGAGAGACAGTCAGGAGCATTCTTGGAGTTCAGTGGTCAGTTAGTGTAGCCTATTTCCTGAGTTCCCTGGCAGTAGAGATGCCATCTTTAACAAGAAAAAATTAGAAAGCACCTGATACACATCAGAGGGCACACATGCATGCACACACACACACACCACGCACGTGCACACACACAGGCACACACACACTCATCAGTCTACAACAAACTGATCTACAGTACTTGGAAATGACTCACAGATCACATTTCATAATGTTCAGTGACTTCTTTGTCACGGCACTTACAAACAGCTTGTTGCATTCTTGTTGCAATGACTGTTGTATGAACCAGACCTGAGTGAGTTGTTGGTGTTTTAGATATAAATGCATTTACATTCATCTTAAATAATGCCAAAAATGGTTTTCAACAGAGCATGACTTGAGGTAGGAAACCTAGGATTTATTCATGTAATCATCTTATATTAGAAATGGGAAGTAGACGTGAGCTGGGTATGCTGGTGCACACCTTAATACCAGTACTTGAGAGGCAGAGGCGGGTGGGTCTCTGAGTTCCAGGCCTGCCTGGGGGCTGTGTAGAGAGAATATGTCTCCAAAAAAAAAACCCAAAAAGAGTAGGAGTTTCAGAGAGCCAGAGGACATTTGCAGCCTTATAGCTGTGTTTTGTTTCCCTTTGAAAGGGAGGCCCTGTTCTACCTTTGTATCTGCCCTCACTTAACACATGTAACATAGTAGACAAACTAGGTACAGTATGATTCAGAAACTCCTTCACTTGCAGTAAAGAAACTGGCGTTTAAGTGGTTTTGGATTGCACATCTACACTGTGGCAGAATAAGAAAATCCTTAGCTGAGGTTTAGCTGAGGATAAAGCACACAGAAGTCCTGGGTCCAGTCCCAGCCCTACAAACAGGAAAATAGAAAACAAGCAGCACAACAAGCCCTACGTACTTGTGTCCTATTAGCGACCTTCCTCCCCGCTCTCTCCCATTGGAGTTGAGTGCTCCGACCTGCAGGAGGGGATAGTCTAGCACACGTCATTTCTCACTGTATGTACCAGAGAGAATTCGACCACATCCTATTGTGGAAAGTGACAGATTGTTGGCTTTCTTTATTTAGTGGATTTTTATGGACATCTTAAGTTTATTTATCTGTAACTAATACTAATGCTTTTAAACTTCAGGTTACAAGGGCATTCTCTTTTTCCAAAACTCCCAAGAGAACCCTGCGGATGGCTCTTTCATCATCCCATAGCTCAGAGGGAAGGAGTCCTCCGAGTAGTGGCAAACTTGCTGTGAGCCGTCTGTCCAGCACATCATCCTTAGCAGTAAGTATTGGCTTAATGTGGTAGGACCTTCTTAGATGCATACGATGGTGTACTTTAATAATATAAAGCAATCTTCTATTTTTTTTTTAACTTTTAGATAGTTTTTAATTGAAAGGTTTAGATTAGCTTATGAAGTAATGGAGTTTGTTTTATTTTCTAAACATCTAACTTTTATTTTACTAAACATCTAACTTTATTTTATAAAAGCAACTGAAAGATTCCCCTCACCCCTTTATTTTTAGACAGGGTCTATGTAGCCTTTGCTATCATGGAACTACTATGTAGAACAGGCTGGCCTCAAACTCTCAGATCTGCCTGTCTCCCTTAGCCTCCCAAATGCTGGAATCAAAGGTATATACACCCATGCCCAGCTAAGAGTCTCCTTTTATTTAGTTAGATGCATACCTACTATATAGTTTATTAGATGTGAAAGTTTTGTTATACCTCTCACATAATTCTAATTTCCTTAAGAAGAGAAGCCTGTTTTGGCCTGGCTTTTCACTTTATAAATGTTATATTTCTATTTGATGAGTTCCAATAACATTGGGCTAAGGTTTAATTTCTTTTCAATTGGCTTGATGTATAGGATGTAATCTCTGCAACTGAAGTACAGAGATTTCTCTGGAATGTAAAGTCAGGCCGGTACTTAGGTGTTCCTGAACAGTCTGCATACAGTTTTGGAATGATTAGGTGCAGACATTTTTTTTGTAGCAGTGTCACATCATCAAAGTAACCGTGTTCTTACTGAATGATTAGTAACTTGAGCTACAAAGGCTCGGGAGATCAAGTGGCTGTCGGGTCAGTAATGCTCACCTCAGAGAACAATTATATAATCGAAATTATATAATTTATATGTATATAAATTATATATAAAATAATGCACAGGTGAGTAATAGTTAAAGAGCATGAAAACCCAAGTTTTCAAAGGCTTGTTTTGGTGTTTACCACTGTGTAACTTGTAGCAAGTTTTACTAAAGATCTGCTTCACTTTTCACAGTAAACAAATCTACAGTACTGGCGAGGGTCAACTAAATGTATGTTACATGCTTAGTATCTGGGGCGTGATGTGCTCTAATATTAATGAGTAGTTAGTTTTGTGTCATACAGAACTAATACAGATAGGAACTAATACAGGGAAAAGTTATCTTTTAAAAGCTAGTTGAAGTCTTTAACACTCGAAAGAGTTAGAGCCAAAACTGAGTGTGTTTGTAAACACATGCAGAGTAGGGCTGGTGACACAGCTCATTTGGTAGGTGTTTGTCTCAGGTGCACAAGGCACCCAGCACATGCTAACCACACACCGGCGGTCCCATTGGAGTGGAGGCAGAGCCACAAGTCCTAGGTCAGCCTTTATGTAGCTATGGAAAGGATTCTGTCTTTAAAAAAAAAATTTTAGACAGGAAAAGAAAATGAAAAAAAAAATGTGTGCAAAATTGTAAACACAATGCAGACAAGCATTTGTTTGTTAGATTAAACATCTTCTCAAGGCCAAAGGTTTATCTTGTGTTATTTTTGTTGTAAATAATGTAAATGCCATTGCCTTTAAATCACAGTAAATGATGTTTAAAAAAGGAATTGTAGAAAATTTATATTTCTTGTAATACTTTAATACAATGTACAGGAGAAGTATCTAAACTATCTTAAGACTTCCACACTCTCTCCTCGGTGGCCTGTCCTGTTCTAACCCTCAGTCTGTTTCTATATGCCATGATGGATTAGGTCCATGCTGAGTGCTAAGGTCCCACTGCTGGGCATGCTCAGTACTCCACGTGTCCATCTCCATACCGTCCTGCCTCCCCAGCTCGGGTTTTCAGAATTACTGGAAGAAAGTAACTAATTGTTTTTTCTTTTCCAAATTTCAAAAAAAAAAAAAAAAAGCCAACGCTGACATTTGTGAATAACTAGGAGCTTCGCCAAACAGTAGTGGAGACCAGTCTCATGGAGTTTGATGGGAGCTCCTTATAGTTGAAACTTGTATTTGTGGAAGAAAAGGAAACACTCTTTCTCCATTGAATCACTTTCTGTGGGTTGGGTCTTTTGAATTCACAACATTATTGTTGCTTTGAATTGATAGTAAGTTAGATTAAATAGGCATTGCATATTGCCAAATAAAGATGGTTTTACAAAAATGAAGTTCACAAGAAGCAGGTTTTATTAAGCATTTTCTCTGTTAGGAGAATGCTCATCTAAAGGAGTGCAGTGACACATTTGTGGCTGTTTATAGTAAATGATAAACTGCCTGAGGAGGGGGAGAATTTCCTACTGAAGTCCTTGTCGTATCACTTGAGTGCTTTATTTTAGTGATTTTACTCCCTTTGGATGAGAACAGAGCCAGTTGGCCCTGGGTTTAGGTATAGTTAGCCGTTTATATGCTTGTTTTAAAAAAGTAGACTTTTAGTTTATCTTGATTATACCCACTCTTGGGCTTTAACCTTCTGCATGTTTTGGGCATAGTTTAAGATTCTAATGATGATTAACTTTGACCTTTGAAAGAATAAGCTTAGATTGCTCAGCAATTTCATAATAATTGTTACTCAGAATGCTGTGGTTCTATTCAGTTTTCACGTGGAGTTAAAATATACACCTATGAAAATGCACACATATACATATAGGAATTTTGCATCTAATGCAACAACACTCTTTGGGAATATATGACTTAGTTTTAAATGATTTCCATGATGTCTTTTTTTTTTTAAAGATTTATTTCTTTATTCTATGTATATGTGTGCACCATTGCTCTCTTCTGATAAATCAGAAGAGGGCGTCAGATCTCGTTACACATGGTTGCTGGGAATTGAACTCAGAACCTCTGGAAGAGCAGTCGGTGCTCTTAACCACTGAGCTATGTCTTCAGCCGCCACGATGTCATTTTTATCCTTCCTAATTTTGCTTTAATAATCCAGAAGAGAGGCCTGGAGAAGAGGACTCAGCAGTTAAGACATTTCCTGCTCTTTCAGAGTAACCAAGTTTGGTTCCCAGGACCCATGTGAGGTAGCACACACCACACCACACACACTTACCTTAAAGCATCTGTGCAGTCTAAGTTGCTAAGCCTCCAAGTCAGAGGACCCAAGTTTTTAACTAAAGAACCTCCTGACTCTCACAGACTTAACACTGAGGCATCAGTGCCTCACAGAAGAAAAGACACCAGTGCTGTTACTAAGCCAGCATCTTCTGGTGAAGTTAATTAACATCTGCTGAATCAGTCAGTCATCTAGCTTTTGTTTGAGAATGCTAAGCTAGTTTTAATTGTGTTTTATTCTGACTCCTTTTCTTTTATATTTAAAGAGACTGGAACTGCTAGTGTCTAGATTGTCATGTTAATTAGTAGGGGGTAAGAATGGTAGGCATGGCTCTGAACTCTGCTACAAGTTTTGAGAAAGAAAATGTAAATTATATTTGTCTTGTCTTTTATAGGGTATTCCATCTCCCTCTCTTGTCAGCCTCCCTTCTTTCTTTGAACGGAGAAGTCATACATTAAGTCGATCTACAACTCACTTGATATGAAACTTAAATGCTGTGGGATCTCATACTTCAATAAGATGCTGACTGACTTACATGGTACTTGGAATTAGCACTTGGTAAAAGTTGTAGAGAAGATAAGAAGTAACACTAACCAACACTGTTTGATTTTCTTGAAGTACATTTTTCAAGATAGTCTATGTAAAAAAAAAAATACTAACCTTGATGTAATTTATCTCTTTGTTTGAATCTCACATCTGAAGACCAGTGACTTAAGTTATTTTTGATAATCAGTTCCTTTGTAACCCTGATACAGTAAACTATTGGTGGGTGCAAAATACTATTGTGTATTTGTATAGTATCTTGAATGAATTTTTGGAAGTACATATTTGTGTATCTCAGTTTGTACAGAGACTAAACAGCAATTCAATACTTGCTAAATAAAAACCTCTGATTAAATTCTAGAGGCTTGTTCAGTTGGATTGTTTGATGTACGTAACTGCTCTTTTGCGGTTTATTTTCTTTTAAAATAAGAGACCTAACACATAAATTTTAGAAGATACATTATTAACTATATATTAATATCATTTGGATTTTTTTTTGCAAATTGAGATAAGGAGAAAGATTACAAAACACTGTATATGTTACGAAGGTAAGATATTAGTATGTACTTTATAATTGTTTCAGAGACTTTTACTTTCTTGTTCTAGACACTAGCAAATCTTGATTTAGTTTTGACCACTGTATTGAATTTATTTCAAAGGATAAGACCATGGGAAAACTATGTTAAGAATTGCTTCTGTTCTCTGTACAGTTGTTTTGAAGTTGTCTTAGTTTTGCTAATCGCCTGTGAAATACATAGATATAATCTTTGGTCAACTTTTTATTCTGGTCATATCATTAAATATAAGATTGGAAATTTATTGTCAAAAGTTTTGGGACTCTGCCATTATCTTCTGCAGTAATGTTTCTTACACTCAGCAATACAGCATGACTGGGTTCCTATGGCCAAGTGCGTTTTATTTCCTACATGTTCAAGGGAGTATTACAAGTCTCCTTGTTACATAATTTTCAGTAATCTGCGTTAATAGTTTAACTGACTGGATTTTTTTTTCTATACCATGTATGTGCCACTTCACAGGTTAGTAAATGACCTTGTTTTGCTATATTTTAAAAGCAGTTATATTAGCAAGAACTTTGTAAATAAATAGCTTTAAAATACAAGTATCTTTTATGTGTCCTGTCCTAATTTCTTTAGAGAAGTTTTCATAGACACATATGAATGCTTCTTTAGTCTCTGGACTGCTTTGTATTTATCTTATTCATGTGTTTCACTAATGACTTTGAGTATTTGTATACTGGGCTATGTGTAGTATCGGGGGCGTTAAGCTCAACTTTACAGAAGGGTGTAAATCTGTATTACATTTAAAATTTGTGTTTATGTCTGGGTTCCTATGGCCAAGTGCGTTTTATTTCCTACATGTTCAAGGGAGTATTACAAGTATACACATGTATACACTTTTTCCTCCAGGAGAAAACACATAGCCGTTCTTGTTTATTGGAGATGGAGGTATTGTCCTGCCACCAAAGACTGAGTTTTCCAGGGGAAGAAATAACAGAAGTTGTGAACTTGGAAAACTATTGGGTGTAATGTTTGAAAATATCAAATAAGCAAATGTCTGGGTTTTATCATTAACTGTCTGCTGTAGTGCATTGAAGCGTTTCCATTATCAGATAAAGGCAGACTGCTTATGTGGTAAATGTATTAAGAGTGTATCATGCAGAATTATCAACAACTCTTCCTTCTACTTAGAAAGTAACACATGTCTTATTTATTATTAAAGCCTTTACAATTGCTTTAAAGCTTTTAGACCATCAGATAGTGTTCTTTCAAGAATGCAAGGGTGGTTTAATATCAAGATATTTATTGATATCATTTATATTGACAATGAAAGTGAAAGATAATAATTAATCACCAAGTTTCAAAGGTTGATTAATAATATTCTTCCATAGTTCTGTTCTGAGGACCACTTGACAGCACAAACAGTAACTATATTTGCTGGAGTTTAGACCCTCTTTCTCTTGTTACACAGACAAACCACCACCGAGCTATCTTGTGTTGCTAGCCTGGACACTGCATTTCTTTATGAAGTATAACAAAGAATTATGCTAGTATGTAACCAAGAAGAAAATGACATGGTGGAAATCATTAGTATGAGAAATTGA
Organism: Arvicanthis niloticus; assembly: GCF_011762505.2. Classification (NCBI taxonomy): domain Eukaryota; kingdom Metazoa; phylum Chordata; class Mammalia; order Rodentia; family Muridae; genus Arvicanthis; species Arvicanthis niloticus. The sequence goes on along the minus strand of NC_047661.1, from coordinate 12,948,353 downwards.
AAACTAAAAGTCTATTCGTGTAAGGGAATTCATTCTGTTCTGATTCATTCTGTTGAGGAATAGGAATTGGTACCTTGGGGCTCGAATGTTCTGCAGGTGATACCTTGGGAATGTGGGTGATTATGTACAGATATCTCATAAATCCTAAAATTTAAGATATGATCTTGCCAGCAGAAATAGCTTTAAGCATATCTCACAGTTTCAAGCAAGAGAAAAAGCCTGACTTGAAAGTAAGCTTGCAATTAAAATAGGTGACCCATGAAAGATAACTAGATGACCAAGTAGAAAATAATGGACCAATACAAAAATACATACCTACCTAGATGCAAGTGCTCAGGGCCAAAGGGGTGCCCTCGTGGGTAACATGTCCATGCACTACACGTTTGTGTGAGGACCTCCCTCAGCTCAGATCTTCAGAATCCATGTTAAATCCTGGCATAGCTCTGTGTGCCTATAACCTCAGCACTGGGAGGCAGATGGTGGATCCTGAGACCACACTGCTAGCCCAACCCTGCCCAGAGGTAAGCTTCTGGCTCAGTGACAGTCCCATCTCAAGGCAGTGATACCTATAGAGAATAAAAGAGGAAGGTGCCTGCTGGTCTGTTGTGGCCTCTGTGTTTGTAAATGTATATAACACACACACACACACACACACACACACACACACACACACACACTGATAGTAAAGAGCTCATAATGGATAATAGACCAGCATGATTATATTTAATAAAATCTGTAGTGAGGGACTGTAGTGAAGGCTCAGCAGTTAAGAGCACATGGTAACTTACAATGGGTTATACCTTCAGATTCAGGGATGCCCTCTTCTAGCTTACAAAGGCATTATGTAGTTCTGTGGATGTATCACTATTTTATATATAGTGATACATATATATAATATATATTTAAAGTATATACATTCCCATATATATAGTGATATATATGATAAATGTTTAAAATATTGTGAAACTGATCCTTAGAAGTATAAACTAACATAAGAGAAAAATTTAAAAATTGAACATAATCCATTTAATAAAGACAACATTATTGATATCTTAATATTTACTACTTCTGGTGAAAAACTGCGAAAGTACTCTATTTATTCCTAGTATCAAAATAAAATGTCTGTAATCCTTATCCAGAAAATTTAGAAATACTAAAAATTCTACCATCCATTAGCATGTACTCTCCCTACATTGTGGGAGTAGACCAATACCGCAAAGTCAGGTCCACTGATGTAGGATCAGGTAAGAAAAGTTCACCTACACCATAGAGTACTTGAAGCTAATTTTTATCTGTATATGGAGTGATTTCTAGAGTACTGTTTTAAAGCAATCACAAGATTCAAGACAACAGTTTTGTTTTTAAGAGCAGATATTACATGTGGTTGTACCAGGTCTAAACTGAGCCCACCGCAAGCTCCAAGGAGTTTCACCTAACTCAGGGACCTCTGAGGCTGCTCTTCTGCATAGGTACTAGTCCTTGCCTCCTGGGTGGATCTTTGTGTAGGGAAATTCCAAGTAAGTTGTTGAGGTCAAGGAAGAAACGGAAGGAGCAGAAGCGTGACTGTTGTGAAGCTGAAGCCGGGGAGAAAGAATGCTTACATAATACAGAAGGTGCAGCGCTCAGTCAGAGGCTGCTTCAGGAGACCACGAGTGTGAGGTGACATCTCGTGGGTTCTTGCCCAAGTGTCAGCCAGGAAGATAGCACAGTGGCCTGTCGATTGTGGATCCCATGGTATGTACTTTCATAATCAGATGAAATGGAACATCTTTACAAGAATCTCTCAGGAATCCTTTGTGCTGTCAATAGGGCTGCTATCAGTTTGTATCTGAGCAGCTGGACTGGTCTATCTCCTGCTAGTGAACTGGAGCTTTAATGCCCTTTCATTTGGTTTTATCTTCTTAATCAGTCTAAGCTGTATTTCTGTCAGAATCACAGATGTATCTTAAAACTCATGGAACTTAGGCAAGAGACTGTCCCTCAGCTTTCTTGGTGGTCCCATATTTATTCCCAGCTTCTGGTGAGGTGGATAAGTACGTGTTTAGTTTCTTCAGAGATCTCAGAAGGCTTTAGCAGAGCCCTGTATGTGACCCTGTATAAGAATTTTCCAGAAATACAGTGAAATAATCAAGCCCTGAGTCTGAGGGCCTGAATAGGGAGCTGACAGGCAAATGGAAATACTACTTTTAAAAATCCCAACAGGCTACTAGGCATTGTTCCTTTAAAAACACTGTGTTTTGAATTAATCTCCAGTCCAGGTTGACCCTGCTCAGCTCAGGCTGACCTGCCTCTACTTCCCCAGCACTGAGATGTCATGTTTGTGCCAAGACACCTGGTTTATGTGGTGCCGGGGATGGGCTACAAAGCTTCCTGTATGCTAGGCATACACCATGTCTCATCTTTCAGGCTCAGTCGGCACTTGAATCTAGTTATAAGTGAGAAAAAGGCCAAGGAGACTCAGACATTCTTTGGGTACAGGCTGCTGACTTGGACTTTTCCCTTTAGCTGTGACACTTAAAACTTGGGCCAGGCAGTGGTGGCACACGCCTTTAGTCCCAGCACTTGGGAGGCAGAGACAGGTGGATTTCTGAGTTCGAGGCCAGCCTGGTCTACAGAGAGAGTTCCAGGACAGCCAGGGCTACACAGAGAAACCCTGTCTTGAAAAGCTAAAAAAAAAAAAACAGAAAAAAAACTTGGGAATTTAAGCTGCATGTTAATCCTGCCACTCACAAGCAAGGTAAGGACCTGTCTTTTAGTTGATGAGCCTTTCCTCCAGGACACACCTAGATTCTTTTAGGTCATTTATGCCGTGCACGAGTCTTGAACTAGAACCCTTCAGTGTGGCCGTTTCTCTTGTCAGTTTATTCAGTGACGTTTGGCATAACTGACCACGCCACTCTAGCTTTGTAAGTGTTCACAACATGCTTCTTTGCGGAGTTTCTTAGCTCCCTACTTCTCTAAGTGCTTGGGAATATCAAAGGCCGACACGGAGGGCGTGACAAAACAGACTTGCAAAGCTACTAGAAAGCAAGTCACTGATGTCTTAATCTAAGCAGTTTAGAAAGCCAGCTTCGGAAATTGTGGCTCCAGTTGAGGAATCTTATCAGTTGAGGAATCTTATCCTCACAGTTCTGTTTCTTTGGAAACATTGGTGGCACCAGAGCCTTAGATGGGAGTTCTTCAGAAGCAGAGCCAGTAGTCTATAGAGTTCAGATACATAAATTAGTCTTACAGCAACTGACTCACTTCATTTCCGAGGCTGCTATAACTTAGTCCACGTCTGAAGCTCTGACACCAGGGGAGCCAGTGAACAGAGGTGTGACAATAAAATCCCTGTGGCCAGAGAAAAAGAACATGGGGGCCCCAGAGTAAACGTGGGACACTGGCTTTTTCTCTAGTTAGGCTTTCAGTGGGTTGGGTGTTATCCACTCACATTGGTGAGGGTAAATCTTCACTCAGTTCTCATAGAAATAATATGGATACACCCCCAAAATAGTGATTAACGAGCTATCTGGATATCTCTTAATCCAGTCAGGTTGACACATGATGTTAACGGACATTCTGAAGCCATCAGTGAAAGGTAGTCCTTTCTCTCCAGAGCACACTTGTTGACAGGAAATCTCCTAAAGGGATCTCTTGATGTCGGTACAGGTGAACATGGAGTCTTCCTGTCTGGACAGGTAGAGAACATTCTGCATTATTAAACTCCTGAACTTTATGCTTAGCAACCCTTCCTCCATCTGTGTCCTCCCATTTACTGCATTCACAGCAGGGGAAACAAGACCACACCTTTGCTTCGGAGTCTCTGCATTGGTGGTGTCCACACCCACTTTGCACAACAGCAGGACAAGTCACTAAGTGTCTTGCTGCTATATTCAAGGACCCCTTTTTGCCTTGTTTCCAACAATTCTCATTTCTTCCAGATACTTCTCAGCACACACTGAGCATGCCATCTGGTAGACATACACGATCTCCTGGACGATTCAGGTACTTCTCTAGAGGATGCAGTCCTTCCTGCTGGGATCCTTCTGGGTTTTCACTGTGGAATCATTAACATCCACATTTCCTTTTGGTGGTTTGTTTTGAGATGGGGTCTCCTGTATGTATCCCAGGATGACCTTCAATGTATTTCATCTTCAAGTGTGGCCTTGAACTCCTGATCCTCCTGCTATGCTTTCTAAATGCTAAGTAGGATCCAAGCATGCTCTACTGCTGCTAGCAGCATCTGTGTTTCTAAGAAGCACTCCCCACCCCACAGCCATCACTAGCATAATGTTGACTGCCTTTTAGTATACTTTTTCTTTTTTTAATGTATTGGCGTTTTGCCTGTATGTATACAATTATCTGGTGTACACAGAGGCCAAAAGAGGGCAGCAGATCCCCTGGAATAGATGGGTGTGAGCTACCTCGTGGGTGCTGGGAATTAACCTGGATCCTCTGCAAGAACAGCTAGGTCTGTCAACCACTGAGCTATCTTCATTTCCCTCTCTTATTTGGGTTTTGTTTCTTTTGTGCTAGATTTTTTTTTTTTTTTATCTGTACAAGTATATGTTGTACCTTGGGCAGTTTTCTCCATGTACACTTTTACTCTCCCATCTCTCATTTATATTAAACTGATAAAACTTGTTAAAATTATGGTGTACAACATGGTATTTTGGAATATAAGTTGTAGAATATATGTTACCTCCATACCCACCAATATAAAGTTTTGTATACTTTTGTATATAATTCATGTATCTTCTCACTGGCCAATTCTCTACCAATTTCTGCTTGTTGTTTGTTTTTGAGGCAAGTTTCATATAGCCTCAGTTTTCCGATCCTCGCATCTCTGCCCCAAGTGCTGGGACTGCAGGCATGTGCTCACGTGTATTTGTTTCCTGTTGATGACATTAAAATGTAGTGGCTTATTTACAAGTTAATAATGGATCGTGTGTGTGTGTGTGTGTGTGTGTGTCCACAATGGTCTATATATCTAGGCCTTTTCTCTAACTGAACACAACAGCTCCCCCAATCCCCACAAATCCCCTTTGTCTGGAAATGAGAAGTACAGTGTCAGTCTGACTGCAGGTCAGTGGGGCAGGTCAGTAAGGCAGGCTTCTAGGAGAGAGCCCATTCCTAGTCTCCCACCTCAGAGCTCTGGCTGTTTCTTGGCCTGTGATTGTCACTGCAGTCTACAGAGGTCTCATTGCCTTCCCTCCTAGAACAGGAATGATTCAATCAGGACATTCCCACCTGGACATTCCTGGAATCTCAAGTGCAGTCACTTTTACAAAGTTCCTTTACCACCAAACTCACAGAATCCTGAGCTATGGGGACATGTCACATGTGTGATAGCAGCTTAATGATTTTCATCCATAAAAACATTGTAGTATACTTGTCAAGATCAGTGGACAAGCCATTACCAGACAACTCACTTTGAATTTCCGGTGAATATATAAAAAGTTACTCAATGTAACAGGAAGTAAGACTACAAAAATGAAGTAATGCAACTTTAAAAATGAAGGTATGATGTGCTACCGACAGGGTGTGCTGTGTGCCACAATTTACATAAGCAATTCTCATCGAATACAGATACCGCCAGAAATTTTGCAGAGAGATAATTGGAACGTTCAGCCCTAACTGGGAAGTCTCCATCAAATCCTTCCCCTCAGAGCTCAGGGTACCTCTCTGAAGAGTGTAAGAGCCAGAGGGGATCTAGGACACCAGAAGAACAAGGCCTCTAACATGAGCAAAGGTGGTATAAAAGTATGCACAGGGCCTGCATGGGTCTGCAGTAGGCTCTCTTTCATTTATATTATGGCTTCCAATTTAGTGGTTTTATGGGATTCCTGTGGTATGACTGGATGAGTCTCTAATTTTTGTGCCTTCTCTTGGGCTCTTTTTCTTCTGTTGGTTTGTCTTGTTTTATCTTATATATTTTTTATTATATTTTAAAATCTCTTAGAAGCTTGCTTTTTTCTAATAAAAGTCAGGACAGGAGTGGATCCAAATGGGAGAGAGGTAGGTAGGAACGGGAAGGAGAAAGGGGAAACCATAGTCGGGATATGTTATGCGAGAAAAGAATTTATTTTCTATAAAAAGAAAAAAGAACCCAAAATCCTAAATGCCCCCAATTGAGACTATTTTAAGTTTTCAGCATAGCACCAAAGTACAGAACTCTACACCTAACCTGTCTTTTAAAAGACATATGTATTTATTTGTTTACTGATGGCACGTGCATGCCATACAGAGGGCAGGGAACATTTTTCAGGTGTATGTTTTCTTTCACAATGTTGGTCTCACATATCTTCCTGGGGTTGTCAGGCTTGGCAACGAATTCCTTTACTTAATGAGCCATCTTGTGAGCTTCCGACCTGACCTCATGGTAAACTGAAAACGCTGTATAAGATTACCTTCAAGCTCTGTGAGTAACGTATACATGATATATTATTTTCATGTTCGTTTGCATGTTTGGTCACATCCCCAGTATATCTCATTATGTGCACACAAATACTCCTAAATATGAAGCAGATCTTGTCCTAAGCATTTAGTTCCAGCAAGGGATACTCAAAACAGAATAGTCCTAAGGTATACTTTGTTGCATATATGGAATTGTTTCTTGCCATTGTGTTATTTTAGCTTGCTTTTATTTTTTTTATTGGATATTTTATTTACACTTCAGATGCCACTCCCTTTCCCCATCCCCCCCCTTAGAAAACCCCTATCCCATGTCCCCTTTTCCTTTTTGCACTCATACATTTTTTTTTAAATGTTAATCAAAGGCTTTATAAGTTTGGTAATGCTCAATCAGAGGTGTAACCCACTACCCAACCTAGATATATCAACTATCTTTGACTGGTGGAGATACATGAACATCTGCCTCCCTGTCTCCCCCCTCTTTCACTCATCACCTAGCTTCTCCTCTCCTTCTCCTCCTCTCCTTACTCCTTCTCTTCCTCTCAGTACTCCTCCCACCTTAGCTCCTCCTACATATCACCCTTCCTGTTAAGATAAAACTTTTCTCTCAAAATACAATTAGAGCATAATTATGCCAATTTGTACCAGTGAGGTACAAGATATTCCTAATACCCAGTCCATCATTTTGTTGACTAACCAGAACCTCTGTCATCTATCCTAACTAAAACATTTAGTCCTGAACCTGGCTTTTTCCTTGGCTTTAGGATGAATGTCAGCTGAAGACCATCCACTCAAATCTTTTCTCTCAAGGTAAATAGCCAGGATTGGCTATGAGGCTATAAGTTTTCAACCCCGTCAGAAATCCAGAATGACTGAGTTAATTATAATTGTGGGAAGCACAAAGCATAGCTTCTGAAACTTAGCATAGCTTCTGAAACATAGAGACCTCTGAGCACCTGGACACTCCCTCTACTACAAAACATTGGAGCATCTGTTCTTCCGCCTTCTGGCCCAGGATCCTCTGACGGACCTTAGTGCTGCAGAATTATTAAGGGCTGACTACTCTGTCTAGGCAGATATAATCAGTCGACTATTCTGCAAGTGTGTCCTTTTCTGGACAGTAGTTTGTCTGTAGATGGAAAGAGGCAATTCTTGTCTAGTGGCTGTCTCACCACAACTCGAGTAACTCCAAAGATGCTCAATTTCTTCTTAGAATTCAGGAAGCTGTCAGGAGCAGACAGGTCTCTAATCAAAATGAACATTAATACAGAAATGTTTGTCATGTCAATTCTGTGGACTTCTGACGTCTTGAAAACCAACTATCCATGTAAGGTAATCTGGACTGTTGTCTGTTAACTCCACTCAGCTATTTCTAAATAAAACATAGAAAACACCCTAACAGTAAACTCCAAGCCATGAATTTGCTATAGTCCCTTAACTCACAGGCTAACCATCTCAAATCTGTTAAAAAAAAGTTCAAGAAGGACTGGGTCTAAGCCTTGTATTCCTAAATGTGTTATACTGGTACAATGCCTATGAGAGTAATATTCATCTCACTTTTATATCAATAAAAAGCTCGTAGCAATAAAAACCTTAAAATTTGTAATCAAAGTAAATTGGTGCCATTTAAGAATTCATATCTTCATCTTGATAATAATTGTACAGATGTCTACTAATAGGTTATGGCTATGCAATAAATCCTAGCTAATCCTCTCTGTTCCCACAAAACCACTACTTTTCACCATGGGAATAATTGTGATACATAATATATGCTTGACCCAGGAAGTGATACTATTAGGAGGTGTGGCCTTGTTGGAGTAGGTGTGTCACTGTGGGGGTGAGCTTAAGATCCTCACCCTTTTGCCTGGAAGTTAGTCTTCCACCAGCAGCCTTTAGATGAACACATAAAACTCTCAGCTCTGCCTGCCTAGATGCTACTGTGCCTTGATGATAATGGACTGAACCACTGAACCTGTAAGCCAGCCCCAATTAAATGTTGTCCTTATAAGAGTTGCCTTGGTTATAGTATCTGTTTGCAGCAGTAAAACCCTAAGATAGAAGTTTGTACCAGGAGTGGGGTATTGCTGTGATAGGCCTGACCATGCTTTTTTTTTTTTTTTTTTTTTTTTTTTTTTTTTTTTTTTTTTTTGGAAGACTGTGGATTTTGGGACTTTGGATTTTGGAAAGCAGTGAAATGCTTTAAATGGGCAATCCTAGTAGGAATATGGATGACTTTGTTACTGAGAGTGATTCGAATTGTGTGGACCTTGACCAAGAGGTTTCAGTGGAGAATTTCTATATGTGGCCTAGAGACTGTTTTTTGTTGTATTTTGGTGAAGAATGGGCCAACTTTTTGCCCTTGTCTGAAGAGTCTGGCTGAGGCTAAGGTGAAGAGACTCAGATTAATTGCATTGACAAAGGAAGTCTCAGAAATGCCCATCATAAACTTTGTTCTCTGGTTAAGTCTCATGAAGAGCATTTTAAACAAGGGTAGGAAGCTTAGAAAGGAAAAATATAAAATATATGGTTCAAGTATTAAAGGGACACCAGGAAGTAAAATGGAGCTGAATCCTGAGTTCAAGGATATTAAATTAAATTAAGGGTGTAGTGACCTTGGGGCAAATCCTACCCAGCTAAATTTAAGTCCAGGGGTGGCAGTACAAGCCTTTAATCCCAGGAGGCAAAGTCAAGCATATCTCTGAGTTCAAGGTCAGACTAGAACAGAGCAAGTTCTAGGTGAAGAAAAGCTTAAATCCAGGTGTACATACTTTTAATCCAAGGAGACTGGTATGCAGATCTTTGAGTTCAAGGTCAATCTACAGAGCAAGATTTAGGACAGCGGACTTAGACAGTGAAGGAGTTAGAAAACAGAAAGCTGGTGGTGATGTAATAGATCAAGCTCCTGCAAGCAACAGAACTTGGCAGCTTTGGCCATGTGGCTGTGGCTTTAGAATGAGAAATAGAAGGAATTACTGGGACAGTTGATGCTGGTTAGCTGGAGCTAAGAAATTAGTGGTGATTAAGAAGAAACCGGCATCACTGAGGTGAGATCTTCTGTAAAGTGTTTTCTGAGAGCACAAAGAAGCTGTGTTCCAGAGATAGCCAAGGTTGTACCTCGTGCTGCAGCTGTACTTGGTAATTTGTAAGAGTCACCCAGGTGTTACTGGTTTTGAGATGTCAGTACCATAGGATGATCACCAAAACCAGCAGCAGCAATGGAGTTGACCAATCTGAGCTTAGAGTGCTGCAGAGGGCAGAGCTGGAGAAGTGACACCGGCCCTTTGGAGGAGCCCAGAAGATCATGTGTGGATCACAGACATTGAAACAGGAAGCTGTAACACTGAAGTTGCCTTGGAGACTCTAAGATGTTTGAGATGCCAGAGCCATAGGCTATCTGCTGAGGAAAGCTGCTAACAGAGAGTGGAACCAGCTCAAGAGAAAAGGAGTTTGTTGCAGTCAACAAAGATGAAAAAGGAGTTGAAGATCTGTGTTCTGAAGTCCGCTTTGACATCAGACATGGAGGTGCAGAGTCTGGAGTTTGCTGAGGTGGTTTCCTGTCTTGAATTGGGGATTACAGTTAGATGATTTGATGAGTCTCAGAAGAGACTTTGAACTTTGGACTTTTAACATTGTTGAGACTTTGGAAGTTGGATTAAATGTACTTTTTATTATGCTATGGCTAGATATAGGCCCCATAGACTCATGTGTTTGAACAAGACTATGGGGGCCAGGGAGTGGTACTATTAGGAGGTGTGGCCTTATTGGTGTAGGCGTGAGCTGAAGACCTTCACCCTAGCTGCCTGGAAGTCAGTCTTCCACTAGCAGCCTTCAGATGAAGATGTAGAACTCTCAGCTCTGCCTGCACCATGCCTGCCTAGATGCTGCCCTGTTCTTACCTTGATGAAAATGGACTTAATCTCTGAACGTGTAAGCCTGCCCCAACTAAATGTTGTCCTTGTAAGAGTTGCCTTGGTCATAGCGTCTGTTCACAGCAGTAAAATCCTAAGACAATATCTTATTATTCACATATTATTCAGTAGTGGCCTCCCTTGACAGCCAGGCACTCCACACTGGCAGCCTATTGGTCAATGGCATGCTCTGGCCCGACTGCCACAGACTGTGGACACGTCTACTTCTGCCTCAGTCTGCACCACCCTGTAGACTGTTGTCACTGCAGATTCTTTCTCTCCATGAAGATGCTGTATGTGGGGGTTACATCAATATTCTTACAAAGTGTTTGCAAAGGATTTATAAGCTCTTATTTTGCTCTCAAAAAATTGTACATCAAAGATTACTAAAAAAAAATGTTTGTTTGTTTTTTTTTTTGTTTTTGTTTTTAAACATGTGATCTCATAACACAGCTATGGACGTGTTCCCATTTTCTTATCGCTAGCCTCCAGACGGCGACTCGATGTGTGACTGGATATGTTTAAGATTCCACTAGAACTGTACACAAGAAAGCAGACAGTGATTCTTTGAGGGGCTCTCTGAAAAGCACTCAACATTCTAACAAGTGACATCGATTTCCCTGAAGCTTCTGCCTAACACACCACATATCTCCTATCTCTGGAACCAATTCTTTGCATTCATATCCATGTTCATACATACAAAATTGTCTGCAAGATGTAAGCCCTCGAGTGATGTAAAACTTCATAACTGCATGCTCAAAGATCCTCACAGTCTATAATAGTGTTTAATCTAGGCTATATAATAAACACCAAGTAATTAAAAACAACAAAAACCAAGACTGAGATTCTCTAATCTCGCCATGCTATTTTGTATGCTGACATTGGCGGAAGCACCCGCCCTACCATCTGAGCCAGAAACCCTGCTCTGCTCTTGCGCATGCATGCTCCTCGTTCCTTCTAGCCAGCCCATTGATCCCAGGCTCTTACGGTTTTGTAAATGAATCCATTTCCTCGTCAGCAGTTCATCGCTGGACTTTACTTGAAGCATGTTGAAATTATTATTTAAATTGGCTGCACCCGATATGTCTTGTGTTACACAGCTGCCATGTTCCTGACTAGGCTAGGCCTGAGATCTCAAGCAGCGGAGTATACTATGGCTCAGACCGCAGGCTCAGGCAGCCAGAGACACCAGCCCTGCCACCCACGAGACGCCAGGTGGGAGATGGCTCTGCCAATCTTCCACGCTGTCTCCACAAGGCTGGGCTGAGCCCAGACCATCCCGACATCCACACGGTACCTGGTAGGAATGAGACTCTAATGCTTAATCAAAGGGTTATATGTTTGGTAATGCTCAAAGATTAATCAAAGGCTTTATATGTTTGGTAATGCTCAATAACAAGATGCCCACACAATTGGAGATGTTTCCCAATTAACTAACCTAGATGTAAGTTGTTACCCAGAGTCCTGATACATGCATGGTTCTCCATCTTCCTACATCTCTGTCTCAGCTCCTCTTCTTCCTCCTCCCCCTCTTCCTCTCCTTACTCCTCTCACCTTAGTTTCTCCTAGCTTGTGGGGAAAATTCTCCGCTACAGAAACATGCACAGCTTTCTCCTGGATCTGCTTGGTAGCCTTCAGTTCTAACCTGAGACACACAAAAGCAGATCCTGGGATAGAGGCTTCTGCTCAGGTTTACCAGTGTAGTTCACCCGACTTGAGACAGAAGGAGGAAAAGCTAACAGCTTGCTTTTATCCGGCTGGCCACTGCTACAAACCTCTGCTGCTCAGCCCTGTGGAAACTCTTTACCAGATATGTGAAAAGGAGAGAGGCAGAGAGCTCTCTCAGCCTTCAAAGCCACAGTTCAGGAGCATGATTTCAGTCCGTTGTGATCCTGGGCTTCACTTGTGTGAAGACCCAGCAATGCTGACAACTCAAAGGCTCGGACGTTCCCAAGGCACATCCTCTATCCTGGCTTCAGCAAGAGCGATGGTATCTGAATGATGGCTTAGGTGTGTTCCGTGAAGCACTCTGTCCACCCCCATGGTTTCCCTGTTCACCTTCTATAGCCAGAGTCTCTGTAAAAGAAACCGATTGTGCCATTTTCCTGCTTAAAATCCTTCTCCTGGATCCTGTCATCAGGCTGGCTGACAAGGGCATTTACCCTCAGAGCCGTCCCATGAGCCCTAGCGGTAAGGATGTTAAGCACTGTGTGGAGGAGGAACATTAGGTAAGAGGATGGGAACCATGAAGGGGCCTCCAAGTCGACAAATCACAGGGCACGCTTGCACATTGCTATTTATTGCAGAACTAGTCACAGCAGCTAAGTTATGAAAACTAACCCAGTGCCCAACAAATGGATAAAGACAATGTAGCAAGCACACAGTGGGGTTTTCCACCCACAGGATAACGAAGTTATGTTGCTTGTAGGGAAATGGACATACATGGGAATTAAACAAGTTAAGTCTGTCTTAGGGAGACAGATAAATGCTTTCTCTCACTTCTCATACAATTTCTATAGATATGCAAAATCGTGTGTGTGTGTGTATGTATGTATGTATGTGTATGAAGTAGAATCGAAACTGTTTAAGGGAACAAGGGGGACTAGTGGGAAGAGGAAAAGGTGAGAAAAGACGGCAAGAGAGATAAAGTGTGCAATATAAACCTGTGTGAAAATGCCCGTCTATACCTACGCAGTATAATGAACGTACATATTGAAATAGAACAAGCTGTTAGCTTGGCCATCTTGGAATGGTCCACTGTTGTCATGGTGCCTATGAGAAGTGTAAAAACCGGCAGGCATGTGGCAGCCTCAGGCAGCGCCTCAGCCCTCCACAGTAGGAGCCACCAGCAGCCACATGGGCTCAGATGGAATTGGGCCATGGCCAGTGTCACTGTGTTGGGCTGGAAAAAATACAACAAGATATTAGTGCTGGACCTCCTGGAAGCTGGAGTCTTGCTGCCAAGAGATGTGGTAATTCTGTCAGGGAGGTGTGGGGAAGGCCTGGGGAAGCATCATAGCCTGACAAATTACTTTTTAAACTTCTAAATAAATCAGCCAGGTTGAATTCATTTGCAAAAAAAAAAAAGTTTCAATTTGATATGCTTTGTTTTGGCAATCTCAGTTTTCATAGACACAATATTTTTTTTTGCCAGATTGATTATAACTTTATATTTTTAAAAGAATAGAATGACTTCTAATTTGTTTAGAAAAATAATGAATACTTGTAACACTGGTTTCTTTCTTGTTTCTTTTTTCTTTCTGAGACAGGGTCTATGGCATCCTAGGCTAGCCTCAAAATCACTATGTAGCCCTATATTAAGGATGTCTCTGAACCTCCTGAGTGATTGCTATGTATCACCACACCCAGTTTAAAGCTATTCTGGGGATTGAATTGTGTCCATGCCAAAAGCGTTCTACCACCTGAGCGACACCAGTAGCCCCGGACTCCTGTGTTCCAATGGCTGCAGTCATAGTTGTAAACAGGAACTAACTTTGCTGCTCTACAACTGTCAGCTTTAGGTATTATTAACTGAACCACAAAATCTTAAATATTTTAAACTGGGTACTCAGGTAGAAAGAATAGTTGTTCCTTTACAACCAAATGACAGACGTAGATAAACATCGACTTAGAAATATGTAGAAATGACACATGATGATTTCAGAACATTCCTCACCCTCCACCTTACCCCGGGCTAGCAGCAACGAGTGAGCTTTCATCGGATTCACCATTCATTAAACTCCTCTGTGGGCTTAATCACACTTACAGCACAATAATAATTGATGTTCATCTTGATGTCCTTAAGCGATGCAAAACCCTGGGACCTTCATAATCATGAGAACACAGCTAAATGATGTTCAAGAATAATTTTAAGTTATTTTAAGCTAGGTCTATAGGCATTTGTGATAGATGTATTTGTTTTCTTGCCATATTTCAGAACAGTTCTTGTAGTATTTTCCATAAATATATACTATAAAAAAATGTAAAGGAAAGTGGGTGGAGGGAGGGCTGCTGGCAAGATGGCTCAGTGGGTAAGGACTGATGATATAAATTCTGTCCCCAAAATCCACAGGGCAGAGGGAGACAGCTGACTCCTGTAAGTTGTCTTCTGACCTCTACTTATATGCGGATGTACCCTCACTCTCACATAAACAAAAATTCAAAAACAACAAAGCAAAGGTTCCCCCTTGAATTGGGTGGTAAGATAAAGCCAGGGATGAGGGAGGTACTCTCAGTGACTGTAGAGGGTTTGCTCGTTAAAAAAAATGCATCCTGTATCTCGTTCCAAGCACCAGCATCTACACAAATGCCAGTTCTCAGCTATCAGGACTAATTCTGTAGTTCACATTGGCCAATCCATATCCAGTTTTCATGGAGATGTGAGGTGTTGCTGGAAGGAGGTAGATCAAATGACTTACCACCCTGTGGTGGTTTAAATCAGAAATGTTCCCAGCAGGTTCATGACACTTGGAAACTCAGTGGTGCTGTTTTGGGAGATTATGGAACCTTTAGGTTGTGCAGTCTTGCTGGAGATAAAACATCACTAGAGGAGGACTTGATTCATTACCACCCTGTTCTCTCTGCTTCCTTTGTATAGTTGATGTGCTCTCTGCTCCCACAGCCTACTGCCCGGAGTTCCCTCACCATTGTAGGCTGTCACTCTGGAACCTTAAACCAAAGCCAACTGTTTCTTCTGTAAGTTGCTTTCAGACTTGGCACTTTATTGAAGCAATATAAAAGTAACTTATATAAAAGTTGGTCCCTAGGATGGGGTATCCCAAGCACCACTTTTACTGCCTTTTTGCACCTCCTTGCAGGGACCCCTTGCCACACATTTCCTGGCCTCAGTAGCTGCCTAAAACCATGGATGAGGAAGGATCCGCAACTTTCATTTTTCACGCCACTAAAGCCATAGGAATGATATACCAAGTGTTGACTCTTGCCCTCTTAAATTACATTTGCAACAGTTCTTTATGCTGTTCTTTTCTGGAGCAGGACACCCCCAGGCTTCCTCCGTTCACAAATTGGAAGTTTAGCTGGGTGGAGTCTTGTCCTGAGGGCACCCTTTAGTTCAATGAGGAGCTGAAGGTCTCTACTGAATGACACCAATCTTATCAATGGCATCCTCTCTTTCAACACACGTAGCATTAAGCTTTCTCGTACCCTTTTTCTCTTCAAACTGTACATTCCATACTGTTCTTTTTGTATTTCTTCCTGCTGTTTTTCATTGTGGACCTGCATACAATTTATTAGTGATAATTGCACCGCAGACTCAACATCCTGCTGTTTTAAAAAGCCATGTTAGGGAAGAGTTTGATTGAGCTCTAGGGTCTAGAGGACTAGATGTCCACAGTGGTGAGGAAGGCATGACCACAGGCAGCCAGAGCAGAAGGCTGAGAGATCACATGTCAACTGCACAAAAGGAAGCAGCAGACTAGAAGTGGGAGTCTCTCAGTTAGGGTTTTATTGCTGTGAAGAGACATCGTGACCACTGCAACTTATAAAGGAAAACACACAATTGGGGCTTGCTCACAGTTTCAGAGGTCTAGTCCATTAATCATCATGGTAGGAAGCATAGTGGCATTCAGGCAGACTGGAGAAGGAGCTGAGAGTTCTACATCTTGATTCCCAGACAGCAGAAGTGAATGCCACACTAGGTCTAGCTTGAGCATTTGAGACCTCAAAGCCTGCTCCTGTAAAACCCAAATGAAAAGGACCTCACCGATCTGTGGGGAACTGTAGAGGCACCCCAAATCACTCATGAGAAACACAACTTGATGCAATCGCAAGAGGTTTACTGGCTAGCCAGGGCTGTCTTCCCAAAAGCCCACGCAGGGGCAGAGGAATTCAGCTAAGAACAAAAGAAGTTTACAGCTTTTAAGGGGGAATCTACAAACCAGGTGGGGGTGGAGTTAGGGAAGGGGGAAGGCTGAGAGTGGAGTTAGGGAAGGGGGAAGGAGGGGGAACAGGTCACTAGGTCATCGATACATTTGATCTCAAATTCTTAAGATGGATGGTGTGTCACTTTATAATTGGCTATTTCGAACTAGTTTCACACTATATATCATGAGCTCCAGTTCAAGGGGGTCAGGCTAATCTCGAACTTTTAGCATCCTGGCACCAATTGTCTCAGGGCTGTTAGTTCAAAGCATGGCTAGGCTAATCTCGGGCCCATAGCATCCTGACACCATACATCTTAGAGTTTGTTTAGTTAGGGCCATCTGTTCAAATGCTCAGCTAATTTCCTGGGACTGAGGCGACACAGTGTTTGACTTACAGGTTTTTATGTCTTTGCTTTAAGAGTAGGGTTCAGGGGATCAACTTATGATTTTTCTATCTTTCACTCCCACAGTGGCACACTTCTTCCAACCACCCAGTCCAACACCTCCTAATATTGCTACTTTCTTATCACAAATAAATCATAAAGACTCGTCTTCTTTATCAGAAGTAGTGGTTTGAATGAGAAACATCCATACCCCCACCGGAACTTTGAACACTGGGTCTCCTGTTGGTGAGCCAAGCATTCAAACACACCAGTCTACGGAGGTCATTCCCATTTCAAACCACCATATAAGCTCTCAAATTTCACCCCAGAGCCTCCTCCAGCAAATCTATAAGCATTCCATAACTTTCTCAAATAATGCCACCAGCAGGAAGACCAAGTGTCCAAAGTTCTGGTGGGGGTAGGGGGTGTTTCTCATTCAAACCACTACTTCTGATAACGAATATGAGTCATTACGATTTATTTCTGATAATCCTGGCAACGTGTTGCATTTGGAAAGTTTAGTAACACAAGTGAGTGGCACTCCACTGGCTAGAACTAGATGCAATATTTTTTCTTCTAATCTCTACAGGACAGTCATTAGCCATTTCACACCTGCTGATTTCCCGCTTCCTTGAGAGACGTCACTGATGGGTTTCTGATCATTCTCCACGAATCACATCTTTCCATTTATGTTTATCGACAAGAATACTCTCCTCTTACTCAGTTCTGTTCAGTTCAAGGAGATAACCAACACTCTGAACTTCAGTTGAGCTCTGGCCTCTCACAGCTTGCGTGGTTCAGGATATGGTCTGGTATCTTGCTTCCTTTGGGTCTTAAAACTTTATCTCTGTCTTTACTCCTTCTTCCTGGAGTTCTGTGGGGAAGAAAGAAGTCAAAGCCCTGGGTTGTCTGTCAGACCCTGGGATGTCTGTCAGGCCCTGGGATGTCTGTCAGACCCTGGAATGTCTGTCAAACCCTGGAATGTATTGATTAGTAATTCCAGGCCCTGGAATGTTGGTTGCCTGGCAACACCAGGCATTTTTGTTGTTTCAGGTATGCTACTGTCTCCTAAGCCTGGGCCTTTTTCGATTTGTCTGCCTGAGGTAGGGTGTTCTTTTCGTTTTAGAATGTCAAATTTCTAAACATTCTCTTGAAACTCACCTTCCAAACTCAAGGTAAAGAGACAATAACAGTTTTTCTTCTCAGTGGGGGAAATAAAGCTCTCAATTGTCCTAAAGTGAGCAGTTCAATGGTCCTGAATTGTGGCTCTTAAAGAAGATTTTATGAATATTCACGAGGTGAGTAGCATATTCATGAATTGCTGTGGCCCTTTTTCCTTCCCAAATCATAGTGGAATAGACTTCCCTTGTAGGGCATCTCTTCTCATGATTCTCCAGAAAGCCTACAAGAGGTTGGGTCAAAATCACATTGTAATTAACACGGAAGGTAGTCAGGGTTATCTGAGGATGCAGACCCCCACATTAGTGCACATCTGCAGCATCTGTGAAAGTCTTCTTGGCCCTTCGAGTCTGATCCAGTGGGAAGGGCCCACTTGCAGCCTGCAGGGACTTCCATCACAAAAGGCCAATCTGATGTCAGCAAATATCTCTGCCAAAGACAGCTGCACTTTTCCTTGGTTACCCTGGGTTTATCTCCTTACCTGGTAAAAATAAAGCCTTTTCATACTGTTGTTTTGGTAGTGAGCTAAAGCTTTAAAACCTGTTTTCTTCTTCCTCCTCCTCTTCTTCCTCTCCTCTTCCTCCTCTTCCTCTTTCTCCTACTCCTCTTCCTCCTCCTCTTCCTTCTCCTTCCTCTTCCTCCTCTTCTTTCTTCTTCTCATCCTCTTCTTATCATCTTCAAAGATGCTTTGTGTCTTTTATCATTTTCCTTTCACATTTCTGTTGATTTTCACTGAAATAAGAAAAAAATTAGTCCTGTCTCAATATCCTGTTACATTTACAAGTTATTTATTTGAGTGTATTGTGGGTAGGGTAGAGGCACATGCTATGTATGACTCTAGTGTTGGGCTCAGGTGATAGCCTGATGGGAGTCAGTCTTCTTCTGTCATGTGGGTTGTAGAGATGGAAGCAAGATTTGTTGGGACCTAAGCTTGAGTCCCTGTTTGGGCGCCAAAAAATGTTGGGAGCCGCACTAGCCCCACGTTTGGGCGGGCAAAAAATGTTGCGACCAGAGAAAAATGTTGAGGCCCTCTCCACTCCTTGCTTGGTGGCCACTGTATCCCGGCCCAAGCTGCCGCTCCAGTCCGCGGGTCGGGGTTCAGCAAGAGAGAGAGTGAGGGTGGTCGCGAGGAATGGAGACCAGACAGAGTGTTTTTCAGTTCCGTTTATTCTTCAGTCTCTCTTCTTAGTCCAAGTCCCAAGTCTTGAGTTCCTAGTTCCTAGTTCCTAGTCCCTAGTGCCCCCAAGTTCCAAGTTACTTCTTCCAAGTTCTCTTCCAAGTGCCTGCTACCTAATGTCTAATTCCTACTCCAAGTTGTACTCCAAGTTGTACTCTCTGAAGTGCCTTCTACCTAATGTCAAGTAATCTGTTACTTTCTCTGTCTGCCTCTATCCTTTTATATGTCTCACTTCTAAGCCATGCCTTTTGGTCATGCCTTTAATCATGCCCTTAGGTCTTTCTCTCTAAATCTGATCTCTACACTTCTAAGTCAAACTCTTAAGTTACACACCTTTAACCTCACACACCCAAGGTATCTAAATCAAGATTATCGGAGTGTGCTCAGCTGTTGTAGGCTATTGTAATCCAAGTCTCATGTCAGGGTATATGGCTCAAGATGGCTGCAAAGCTGATAGCCACTTTTCTGCTAAAAGTCGGCCCCCAACAAAGATTTGGTGACAAGTGCCTTGATTTGCAGAGCTGTCTGTTTGGTCCTTGGTTACAGCTAAGTCTTACAGAGCAAGTGGACAGAATGCGCTGACATGCTCAAATGCTTCAAATGTGGATACTGTCAGTCCAAGTAGATGACATTTTATTCAACTGATGTATCTATTTTACCCATTTAATTCATTACACTGACACCCATTTATTTGAAATAGATTAGGGAACATTAATAGCTGCCCCTCTCCATGCATTGAAGTTACTCCATCTCTTATTCTGTTGCTTACTTTGATTCCAGCTGAAGTATATCTTTTTGCTTTCTCCTATGGTAACAGGCACATCTTGTCATCTGATCTTAGTGTGCAAATATTTGCTTTAGAAGGAATTGAAGATTTTGTTCCATATTCACTCCGTACAAGGAAAGCTCTTGAGAAACAAAAAAGCTGTACTGGCTCACTGGAGATGTTTGATTTTGTGCACATATTCATGGGTAAAAGTTGAGAATGTGTTGCAGGGGAGTCTCAGCTTTTCTTCCTGGTAATATTGAATCCTGTGCAAACATAGCCTCGACATGTTCCACGATATCTTGTCAGTTTCTGCACATCATTATATGCAAATGTCCCCCAAGAATGCTGAAAAGCCTATGGAGAAAGTGCAAGAGCCAACAAAGAAAACTATTGAACCACATGGCAGTTTTTAATGTTGACAAAATTTCACTCTCATACTCGTTTTAGGAAGCAAACCGAGTGCCCAAACAGAAAACATACAGGACAGACTAGTGTAAGACCCCCCTGAAGGGAGGACCTCACCAAAGCCTCAGGAATTCACGGCCACCCAATAACTCACAAGATACCGAACTCCATGCAAGCAGCAAAAGATATATTTTGATCAGCATGCTGAGGTCAAGACCCGTGACCCATGTAGGGGCAGTGGGGTCTGACCCCTGGGCTTTGGAGGTGGAGGGAATTTAAAGGCAAAAACCACAAGGAAAAAAACCACAACCCAGGAGGTGAACCACAACCCAAGGGGAGTGAAGGGGGGGTTATTGGAAAGCACCTGTGGAAAGTCCCAGCCCACTATTTAGTTTTTGACAGGGTCCAAGGAACAGTCATGGGGAACATTTTGTATATGCTATTCTCGAAGAGCCTATTCATAATCAACCATCTATCTTGTAGTCATCCAAGTTCCTGAAACACAGAGCTCATGACCAAGCTGACCTGCACTCTTGGTTCTGCTCATCCTGTTAGGAGTTTTTGAAAAATTTTAACCCTTTCACTAGCACAGCTTTGAAGTGAATATAGAGCTAAGCTGGCATGTACTGCTTCGAAGCCTCTTAGGGACTGTGGAAGAAGGAATTGCCTGTTAGGTGATATTTGGGTTATAAAATTTTGGGTCAGCAAAGTAGTGATCAGCGATTATATGAAGAGCTGGCTCTCTACTGGCATCAAAACAGTACACATTGCAAACATGGTACTTTTGATAATAGCCCAAGCTCCCGGATGCCCTTCTCTGTAGACGGGTATGGAGATACTGTCACAAAACCCCTATTTTTTTTTTCAGCTTCCGGCCATGGCTGTAGTCTCTGCACTTAGGAGACACTGCGACCTTCAAAGGCGTCTCGTCTGTAGATGGCAAAGCCAAGTATGGTGCTTATCAGCTGATAGATGGGCTGATGATGCAGGTAACAACAGTCCAGACAGGGGTTTATGGGAAGTTTGGGCATTCGGAAGGTCTTCCCATTTGTCACATGGGTTTGGCATGTAGCTTAAGAAACAATGAGTGGGCGAAGGGAGAAGCCAGTCCTGTCATTCGGTGCTGACATCCAAGGCTTCAGGGAATGATTAAGGCAAAGCAAAAATCCTAAATCTTCAGAAGAAAAAGTTAGTGAAGTTAGCAGTGTGAGAAGGAGGGGTTATGGACATCTCCTGGGCAGGGTCCTTGGGCAGAGCCTGATGTCTTTTTAACAGGAGTCCTGGCAGCTGCCTTTCCTTCCGTCATGGAAACATTCTCCCCTATGGATGATGGAACAACAGGCACTAGTTTATTTTTTCTAAACAGGGTCTTGAGGGTGGTGAGGAGTCCCAAGAGATAAGGGAGCCTGCAAACAAGCCAAATCCACCGAGTTCAATCCCCTTGACTCACACAGTGGAAGAAGAGGACTGACTCACACTGTCCTCTGACCTTTGTCCTCTGACCTTTACAAGCATGTAACGGCAGGCACTTCCACACAATAAAGAAATGAATCTTTTTTTTTTTCTTTAAAAAAAAAGATAAAATGGAGTCTTTTGTAGCCCAAGCTGGTTTAACTCACTACATAGTCAAGGAGGACCCTTCAGTTTTAGATCCTTCTGTTCCTGAGTGGTAGGACTCCCAGGTATATACCACCACGCCTGCTTTCTATGGTTGTAAGAATCAGTCCTAGAATTTTGTGTATTCTAGCCAAATACTCTACCAACTGAGCTACATCCCAGCCTAAGCCCAAGGCACTACATCAGAAGTGGAGAGCAGTCCACATCTGACAGCATCCTACAGAAGCCTTGATTCTAGGTTTCTTAGAACTTATGATTCTCTCCCTCTCCCCTCCCCCCTCTTTCCCTCTTTCTCCCTCTCCCTCCCTCTCTTTTAAAAAGACAGACTCTCATGTAGCCTGGGCTGTCCTTGACTATGTATCCAAGAATGACGTTGAACTGTTGAGTGTTCTTTCTTCATCTTGGGTTACATACATGTGCTACCATGCTGGGTTCCTGTGGTGCTACAGACCAAATTTGGCCTCAGGCATACCTTAGAAGCACCCGGCCAACTGAGCTACATCCCCAATCCAAGGTCCATCTTAGACATGTAGGCAGCCCTCACCAGCACCAGTCTTGATGGTTTCTTTATTCAAATTTCCTAGTACCTTAGATAGTCTAATTCTGTAATTCATTAATTTTATGTGTATGTATGTTTTATCTAGAAGTATGTCTGTGCATCATGTATGTGCTTGGTGTTTGCAGAGGCCAGATCCTGTGATGGCTTGAATAAAAATGACCCCTTAAGGCCCACAGGGAGTAGTGCTATCAGGAGGTGTGGCCTTGTTGGAGGAAGTGTCTCTCAATCTTTTTTCCTGCTGCTGTGGATCAAGATGTAGAACTCTTAGCACCTTTTCTAACACTATGCCCTCCTGCACACTGCCTGCACACTGCCTGCACACTGCCTGCATACAGCCTGCACACAGCCTGCACACTGCCTGCACACAGCCTGCACACTGACTGCACACAGCCTGCACAGTGTCCGCACACTGCCTGCACACTGCCTGCACACAGCCTGCACACTGTCTGCACACTGCCTGCACACAGCCTGCACACTGCCTGCACACAGCCTGCACACTGCCATGCTTCCCACCATGATGATAATGAACTAAACCCCTGAAATTGTAATCCAGCTTTGGTTAGATGTTTTCCTTTTTAAGAGTTGCCATGGTTACGGTGTCTCCTCACAGCAATAGAACACTAAGACAGATACCCTGTGGCTGGAGTTACAGGTGGTTGTAAGCAGCCATGTGTGTGCTGGAAATCAAAGTGAGTCCTCTGAAGAACAGTCAGTACTTTTAACTGCAGAGCCACTTCTCCAACCCCAATTTCTGTGTTTGGGTTTGTTTTTGTAGTAGCCCAGCCAGATACAGAACTCTTCTGCCTCAGTCTCTTGAGTGCTGTGATTACAGGTGTGTACTCTCTCTCTTATGAATTATTCTAGTGCATAATTTTGTCACAGCAGCCCAAAGGGACTAAAACACAGAAATGTTTCACATGATTAGAGAGTGGGTCGTGTGATTGCTACCTTGGTTCACCTAATCACAAGCAAGCAGGGTCACTCACTGCTTGTGGCTGTCAAGACACTGTCTGGAGGGGAGAATCCTGCATAGAGTACAGCCTATAGTAGTAATGTACTATCGTAGTAATGACATATATACTCTTATGTCATCCCGCACCAGGAGGGTGGAAGAGAATCTTATTTACAATTTTCTTAACCTACATGGCTTATAATTTTCATGAAGTTTGCTCTAGAGAAGAAGTACTAGGGCCCAGTGAGGATTGGCTTTATTTAGTAGTGAACATTTTGCCTTCCATTACTGCTTGCTCCTCCACAGCCAACTCTCCTAACCAAGGGCTGCCTCCTAACCTTGGCAGAGGCCTCCCTATCCCAAATACTGATATTTAGATTGATATAGCAAAAGAATCCACCCAGTCACAAGTTGGGGGAATGTGCCTCAGTGGTACAGTACTTGCCTGGAGGATACACGTCTTCTGCTCAATCAGTGCTGCAAAAATAAAAACTGTTACTGATATAAGTGTGTTGTATCTTTTAGAAGGCAAAGTTGAAATCTTATGGCATTGAGTGAGATAGTAATTTTAACCTGTTGAATATTTTAGAAATAGCCATGATAACCTTCTTCCCTAGACTCAAGGCCATGAGCCGGGCTGCCATGTCTTCATGCCCCAGACCTGCCTTTCCTGGTTAGCAGAATTGTCTTTCCTCTTCCAATGAAGTAAGAGCGCCGCACCAGCGTTGTCTCAAAACAGCACGTCCACAAACAAATGCATGATCTACAAATGGCGATTCATGCCTCGTTTCAGAATTCCTAGGTTGGAATGTTGACATTCACTGGAATTAAGATGAAGCATGTGTTTGCTGGTGGTCATTCAATGTGTTGGAGAGAGCACGGTTTTACAATTCAAAACATTTGAGTCAGAGGCAAAAGTTCAGTGGTAATATTCTGGCTGGCAGGAAGACCTGAGATCCAGCCCTAGAACCTGCATTAACAACAGCAACAACAACAAAAAAGGTAGGTGTGGTAGCAAGCATGTATAATCCCAGCTTTGGGGAGGCAGAGATAGGCAGATATCTGGGGTTCATTGGCCTGCTGGCCAGCCTAGCCTACTTGGTGAGTTTCAGACCAGTAAGAGGCTGTTTTTCAAAATAAACAAACCAGGTACATGGCAGTCAAGAAGCAATACTTGAGGTTATGCTCTAGATTTGAGACACATGTGCATGCACGCTCGCGTGCGCACATACACGCACATACATACACACACACACACACACACACACACACACACGCATGCGTACTTATGCACTGGTATTCTATTGGCTGTCATGTCATTGGCACACCTCTATAGTTTCCTTATTATTTTTTATTTTATTTTTAATTGTTTTTTTGAGACAGGAATTTCTTTGTGTAGTCCTGGCTGTCCTGGAACTCACTCTGTAGATCAGTTTGGCCTCAAACTCAGATATCTACGTGCCTCTGTTTTCTGAGTCCTGGGATCAAAGACATGTTTCCCCCCCCCTCCCCGATGCTTTCTTCTTATGATGTCTAACAGGATTAAATAAAACTTGTATGAAAAGATAGTATCCCAAGTGTCAATTAATTCTGTCTTCTCGTATGTATACTGAGCCTGTCAACATGCTGAAGAATAGGAGAACCTGTGGCAGCCTCACTGATTGGGATTTTAACAATGGTCCACCAGAAATAAGTATCTGGAAGCACAATGTAGAAGTAGGTTCCCACGCAGCACATTTTAGCTTTTATTATGATTCTCACCTGGGTCATAGCAGCAGCTCCTCTGATAGTGTGCTGGAGTAGCTACATGCAGTTACTTTTTCCTAAGGAGTAAAGAAACTCACAAAATATTTCATCCTTACTGAGCTCCGAGGGCAAAAGGCACGGGCTAAGCCAGAGGACTCATTTTACAGACAAGGAAATTATTTTTTCCCTCCCCGTCTGAGTAGTTCCTCCTGGGAGTCAGAGAGCTGATAGAATGCGTGCTTCCCCATTTTCCTTTCTCCCAGGGAATAGCTGGGTGATTAATGAGATAATGAATGTGAGGAGAACTCCCTGGAGGAAAAGCGTTTCATAAACATGAAGTGTAGACTCTGCTGACTCACAGATCCCAGCGGCTAAGAGGTGTGGATAAATCTTTTGGTATGAATCCTAGCTACTTAATCTACATACCTCGCACACCTTTAAAAGCTGGGTTCTGGAGCCTCTCCTAAATGTCAAACTGAGTCTACATATAGCAAGATTTATCATCTACTTTGTAGTTGATACCAAGAGTTTATGAAATTGAATGATTCATCTGTCAACATTTAGCAGAGTGGTAGGTGGAAAAGCACTCTGGATCTGACCTGGTACTGAGTGGCTCGTGAAGTCTGGAACTACATAGCTGGGTTCTCATAATCATTCAAGAAAAAAAAGTCTATCTCAGAATTGTTCTCTTGAGGACAAATGGCTGTTTTCAGTACCTGAAGTTTTTCTAAAAGAACAGAAATGGTGTGGTAAAGATGTAAGAAGCCCCAAACAAGGGATCAAACCTTGCAGCTGGAAGATTCAGATAAGTGCTCCATCCAGCTGTTCTCCTAAGAACATAAAACGTGCCAGGGACATACAGATGCTACTGTAGATGTGGCCTGAAACTCTGGATTCTCCCTCTGGCTTTCTAGGATGAAATGCAAAACAATCCCAGAAACACAAATAAATAGATAAATGATTTTCTAAAGCAAACTCGTGTGTCCGGTGTGAGTTAGGGCATTTTTTGTTAGATTAGAAGAACAGCCAGAGGGTGTGGCAATTGGTACAAGTTTAAGAGTGGTCTTTCGACAAGTGGTGGTGGGGCACGCCTTTAATCCCAGCGCTTGGGAGGCAGAGGCAGGTGGATTTCTGAGTTCGAGGCCAGCCTGGTCTACAAAGTGAGTTCCAGGACAGCCAGGACTACACAGAGAAACCCTGTCTCGAAAAACCAAAAACCAAAAACCAAAAACCAAAAACCAAAACCAAACCAAACCAAACCAAACCAAACCAAACAAAAAAAAGAGTGGTCTTTCTAGGAATGGCTCTGGGTTGTGGGTGGAGCTCAGTAGAAGAGCCCTTACCTGGTGGGCACAAGGCCTTGATGCCCAGCACTGCTGACAAGCTCTTGAGAAATAAATATCCTTTCTCTCTACACATTCCAGAGCATGGCTTCCTTAGTTCAGCTTCATCTGTTTACTTTTTGCAATGCATTTATCTTTTAAACTATTTTTGTCTGTTAATAGTTCTCATAATCCCTTTATTTTTATAGATTTAAAAATCAGCTTATTAAATAGCATCTTGTCTGCCATCCCTGCGCATTTCCATAAATGTTTGACAACAGGGTAGCCATTTGGAAGGGGATTAAATTAGACCCACATTTCCTCACACCATGCATACACAAGAATAAATCCCCAAAGATTAGAGGTTTAAATTAAAAAAAAAAAAGTAAGAGCAATATAAACATGAGAGAGAAAACCAGAGTAACAGTGTAAAGAAATCTTCTAGAGCTTTGGCTTGGAGTTCAAGCTCAACAAAAGGACACACTGAGAAATGTAGGCAGACACAATTTTTTTTCAAGTCTTTCCTGACTGAATAAAAATGTAAGTGACCAACTAGGACAAAATACTGTGACAGATATATTTTCTATATAGATGTCTACAGGGCTTGTAGAGATAGAGACAAAGACCAAGACTTCATAGTCAAGTGTAGGTGGGTGAAGATTATCAACAAGCACAAAGTACAAAATAATGTCATCATAAGAAAAATGTTCAAATTCACTTACAAGTTTTCATAAGATGTAGAAGCTGGGAAGCATGTTCTGTTAGTTAGCGATGCTATGAGGACAGACACTTCCTTCTAAGTTTCTGGTAGAAGCTCATAAGAGTGCCACTGTGTTAGTCTTCTTGTTGCTGTGAGAAAACACCTGACTAAGATGACAGATGGACAGACAGACGGACAGATGGAAGGAGGGAAAGAAGGAAGATTTTGTTTTGTCTCATAGTTTGAAGAGACACAGTCCGTCTTTACAGTAGGGAGGCCTAGCTGGTGGGGCATGAAATAGTTGGTCATGTTATGTCAGGAATTAGAGTGATAAATATTGATATTCCGCTTCCTTTCTTTTTGTTGTTTGTTTGCTTGTTTGTCTCGATACTCCAAGTTATGCAATTGTTTTGTCCATATTCAGGGCTGTGCTCCATGTTTAGTCAAATCTTCCTGGATACACTCTGTAGACACATTCAGAGGTGTTTCCACATGTCTCTAAAGCCAGTCAAGTTGAGACTGGGGATGATTAACCACTGGAAAGCAAGTCGGTTAGACTTAACACAAGGTATTATTCACCTGCATGTCAGTTTTAGGAATCTACTCTGAAGACTTTCTCAAAGCAAAATAAGTTAGGGTGAAGTTATTATTTGTAATTGTAAGGCATCAGGAGCAACCTAAATTCCGATGCATAGGACTGTAGTTGAATAGCTTCTAATACAGACAAGGGAGCATCACATTCCTGTGAAGGAAGACCTCAGTGAGTGGAGATGAAGTAATTTCTAGGTCTTACTAAGTAGCAAACAAACTAACAACAACAACAAAAACCCCAACAAAAAGTATATCTAGCATGCTTCTCTTTATGTGAGAAAGATGGATACAAAAATGTAAGAAGAACACATCTGTGCAAGAGAAATAAAATCAAAGATAAACAAGAAGCTAGATTCCTTAGAGATGCTGGGGGGGGGAAGGGTATGGGAAGGAATGGATGGAGCTGGGTTAGTAGTGAAATGGGAGCAATGCTTCTCTGAGTTCTCTTGTAAGTACAGGGCTATTAGAACTAGGCTGGTGTTACCCATACATTTCCCTCTGCATATAGTTACAGTCAAATGGAGAAACACAAAATGCAATGTAATCTGTAAAAAATGAATCTAAACTATTCCCCAGGCTCATGTTCTAAACACCCAGCTCCCAGCTTTTGCTGCTACTTTGATGGCTGTGGAGCCTGAGAAGGTGGGGTCTGGGTGTTGGAAGCAGGTAAGTAGGGGGTAGATCTTTGTAAGTTCAAACCCAAGCTCTGTTTCCAAGTCAGCAGCCATGGGAGGAGTCTTTCCATATCCTCCCTCACTTTCATGTTTTCCCTGCCAGAATAGATTGAAAATGCTCAGAGACTGAGCCAAAATGAACCCTTCCACACTTAAAATGTTTCTGTTAGTATTCTGGTCATAGTATCACAAACTAACTTGTATACTGGCTGCATTACAAATGGGTGTCATAATCACACTGAAGAACAAAAGGACTAACTCATTCAGCTCGGGAAAACAACACTTTGCCAGAATGATGTGAGATAAAAGTTGAGAAAAGTTGTATATAAATATTGTTGTATAGAAATACAGTCAGTAAGTTTGTTTCCTGTAGGTGTAGCCTGGCAACTACGCAGCTACTTTGCATGGATCCTAGTATTGAATCTATCATTGATGGAAGGAAGAGTCTCCATTGTTGAAAAAAGGAATTACAGATAAAGAGGGGAGAAGAGAACGTACCCCATTGTGTTGGTTTCGAATCAGAAAAATTACTTTCTACACACACACACACACACACACACACACACACACACACACACACTTCCTAGCTTTGTCTACTGAGAGGGCCTAGGAGAAACAATATCCTAACAGTCATGAGCACACTTGGCAATATAATATTGTTTTGTAAACACTATTTTCCAATAAAAGGAACCAGGGATTCTTGGTAATGTGGTTGGCTTGAGAGCTAAGGAGATAAGATATGAAACTAGAACAGCTTGTGGCATCAGAAAATAAGAAACAGGCAAGGAGAGCATGTCACTGGGACATGAGGGCTGCTGCTAGCCCCAAATGGGAAGAATTGAATAATAAAATATACAAGTTCAATGTTGGATTCTAATCAATAAAATAAATATCATTAAAATCACATGGGCCTAAATAAATAATGAAATAAACAAATAAATAGGGGAAAGGTCAGGTCTTTCCTATAGAAAAACAATCTACAGCCGGGCAGTGGTGGCACACGCCTTTGATCCCAGCACTTGGGAGGCAGAGGCAGGCGGATTTCTGAGTTCTAGGCCAGCCTGGTCTACAGAGTGAGTTCCAGGACAGCCAGGGCTACACAGAGAAAACCTGTCTCAAAACAAACAAACAAACAAACAAACAAACAAACAAACCAATCTACTACCCAAAGACAGAAGGCATCAAGGGAACGAAGTATTTACCAGGTAAGGGCAGCTGTAAGGACAGCTAATGTCAGGAAGGCTGAAGTCACAGGGCAACGGTGTGTGGCAAGCCTCAATAGACAGCCATTACGGGCAAGCCTCAATACACAGCCATTACTGGTGTGGGAGATCCCTTGCAGGTACTGCTCAGCCAGTGATCAAGGTTAATACCACCATTGCCATGAGCTCAATTCATTTACCCTTGGATGTGCTCTGAGGAAAGCAAAGAGAGTGTAGCAGTATGCTTGTCCCAAAGGCTCAATGTCATCAGCAAGCAACAAAATAAAAAGTCCATGTTAAAGAACACTTTCCAAAATAACTGACCAGGACTTCATTAAGAGTGTAGAAGGACAAAGGGAGGCATGACAGGACAGATGTGTGGAGAAGAATAAGAGGCTGCCTTGTGATGTGCCGACTTTGCCAGTCTATGCAGCTCTTGTCTGTTGGGCCTGGGATCTGAGGATCTGAAGGAATAGGGAGGACTATAGTCTGATGCTGAAGACAACTGTACTTCAGTTTTTGTGTACTTTTATACACAAATGTGACAAAGACAGTAATGATACACATAAGGTTATTTGAGTTCAGAAAAAACATGTAAGCAATACTAAATATTAACAGGGCAGCCCTTTCTGAGAACTTTCTCAGGACAGACCGATTTAAAGACAGTTACCTGGCACACACTATAGATTATATCCAGGAAAGCACAAAAGCAAGGCAGGAGGCCATGTCCAGATTCAGGGTACACTGACCAGATTGGGTTCTATAGCTATGTCCTGATATCCAACAAGAATAAATATGTCTTAAAGTGAATGTAAATTTTGTCACAGGAAGCATGAAATCAAGTCCAAGAACAATCCAGAAAACACAATGCATCTGATGTAAAAGGCCCTCTGCCTTTTTTCCTAGAGTCTGTCTTAGAGGTCCTCCAAGGCATTATTCACCATGCATCCCTCTCTTGGCCATGTTCCAATGGTGACGGGTGGTAGGATCCTGGAAAAGAGACAGGTGTTGGGTGGAAAATGGATACAGCTCAAATAAGGTTTCCTTAATGGCATTCTTACAATACTAATGTCTTGGTTTTGCTAATTTCTCAAGTTATTAGCTATTAGCACTATGGAAAGTGGAGTCAGTGGTATAAATGAACCCTGAGCTATTTTTAAAACAACTTTGTAATTCTAAAATATTTTAAAATAAAGAGATAGGGTGTCATGTACTATAGGCTGGCCTAGAAATCACTATGTAGCTCAGGATGACCTTGAACTTCTGATCCTCTCCCTTTACTTCCACCTGAGTGTTTCAATTACAAAAATGCACCACCACACCCAGTCCTATTTGGTACTGGGGTCAGAGCCTAGGGCTTCATGCATGATGGACTCTACCATACCCCAGGCTTAGATCAATTTAATTACAAACTGTATCGATGATAATTCACATGGTTAAAAATACTGTAGAAAGTATCAACCACGCGTCAGTTCCTAGTTTTTTTTTTTTTAATTAAATTTAGTTTCTGGTTTTAATTAATAATACTTTTATATTAATTAATCAATCAATATATTGTGGCGAAAGGAATCAAGTTCAAGGCCTTGTATCTGTTAGGAAAGTACTCTACCACTGAGTACATCTCCAGCCATGACATAGCCCCTGCCCCCTTTGAGAGACTTTATTTGTGTGTGTGTGCTCATAAAGGTCAGAAAAGGGTGTTGGGGTCCTCTGAAGCTGGAGTTACAAGTGATTTTGAGCTACCTGACACTGATGCTAGAGACAAAACTCCAGTCCTCTGAAAGAGCAGCAAGCTCTCTGAACTACAGAGCCCTTGGCATTGTCTTTTGATGCATCCAAGAGACACATTAAGAGATGCATGAGACGGCTCTTGGCAAAAATATAATAAAGTAACAGTAAATATGTAACAAAAAAGTTAGGAAACTACTTTAAAATAATGATCAGAGTAAGGCATAGTGTATGGGTAATATAGGATGGATAGTATACTATCCATATACGTTGTTGACATCTCTTATCTAATAGAAATCTATGTACTGCACTTTCATGTGACTGGCAGAGAAGTAGGGACATTCATGGTTGCATCATTGCAGAGCGGGGAGGTAGGCATTGAGCTATGTCGTGTGATGACTATGACACCACTTGGAGCAGTTTTCAGCTCCTTGAAGTCTTTTGGGTGTAGCATCATGAACTGAAACATCCTGCGTAGCTCGGCTTGAAGCAGTGTGGAGCATATGTGCATGGTTGTCAAACAGCTTTCCCATTCTTCAGGAGTAAAATCCTGTGCCCATAAAAAAAAGCAACTTGCCCCTGACCCTGTGTTGGTTTGAATAAGAATGGTCCTCATAGACTCATAGGTTTGAATGCTTGGTCATCAGGGAGTGGTACTATTTGAAACGATTAGAAGGTATGGATGGTCTTGTTGGAGTAGGTGTGACCTTGTTGGGGGAACTGTGACACTGACAGTGGGTTTTGCAGTTTTAAGGGCCCTAGCCAGGCCCATGGTTGTCTCTTCCTGCTGCCTGTGGGTCCAGATATAGAATTCTCAGCTCTTTCTCCAACACCATGTCTGCCTGCGTGCCTTCATGCTCCTTGCCACAGTGGCGATGGACTAAATCTCTGAAACTGTAAGCCATCTTCAACTAAATGTTTTCCTTCCTAGGACTTGCTGTGGTCACGGAGTCTCTTTGCAGCAATAGAACACTGACTGAGAAAGACCCCCTCCTTTAGCTCCTGCTAAACATCTGCCTTAGTTTATTTTCCTGTTGCTATGGTAAAATGCTAATGAAGCGTAAGGGAAAAGGATTTATTGTGGGTCCTAGCTCAAGGATGCAGTCCATCATGATGAGAAGTCGAAGGTAGCCGGAGCTTGCAGCAGCCGGTCAGGTTGCATCTGTGATGAGGAAGAAAGATGAATGCACGTGGCTGCTCAGTTCCAGACCCTGTTCTCATTTCTTTGGGATATAAACATAGAAGAGGGTTTGATGTATTATATACTTTTTAATATCAAAATGTGTTATATATCCAAAGAATACTCCATTGATACTGTATATGTATCTATAAGCAGACACAGAACTGTAAACATGATGATTTAATTTCATGTATTTAGTTGAATCGGCCATAAGATACCCAGATATTTGGTTAAATATTTGAGAGTGGGTCTTTTGTCTACGAAGAGACTGGTATGTAGAGTGGGGAGCTGAGCAGAGTACAGTGCCTTCCCCAGTTAAGTAAGCAAAAGGGTGGGAGGACTCAACCACCTCTGCCTGACTGCTTGGCTGAGTCACCAGCCACCTGTCCTTGGCCCAAGTTTTATACCATTGGCCACTTTTGGTTCTTTCTGGACTTCAACTGAAACTTACCATTAGCCTTTTGTGTTCCAGTTTGCAGACAGTTGATCACAGGACTATGGATTTCACAACTACATGAACGAATCCTCTTTATTTCTCTACATACATAGAGTCAATTTCTCTGTATAAAATCTCTCTATAAAACAAATCTCCACATTATATATCTAAGCCTATTGTACTGTCAGTTGCAATGACTTAAAATGAAGACGCAACGAAAAATTTGGCAATAGTGAAAGCTTCCGAGCATGCTACAACCAAACATTAATTCGAAATCCAATTTATAATGAAACATTTTTTGACAATTCCTGCTGGTGCTACATTGCATGAATTCACTGCTGCCTTGGTTCTGAACACATGACATGCATACTTCATGTTATACATGCCATCAGGCCACATCATGTTTGTAAATGCTGCCCAAAACACCTTGGTTCAGATTCAAGACATGTTATTTTATATTATGTATTTATATAGAGCAGCACTGGCTATTATAAAATCAAAATGTCCATCAACTCTAAGAAACAATGAAGATGCTTTATGTCCTGTAGTAGCAAGCCATTAGATATGTTTGAATCCACATTTGCTTTCATATTAAACATTTTAAAAGTTACTCGTTTTTACTTGATGTGTATGGCTGTTTTGTCTGCATGTATGCATGCACACCGTTTGCCTTCAGGAGCCCCTGGAGCTTAGGAGTCCCTGGGCACTACCCCAAATCAGAGTTACCTGCAGCACCATGTGGGTCCTGAGAACCACATCTGGGCTCTTGAAAAGATCAACAAGTGATCTTAACTACCCAGCCATCCTCATAGCTTCTGCTTTCGTCTTTAACAAATGGTAAAATTATGTTCATCAAAGAATTGTTTTACAGTTTGGGCTGGAGAAATGGCTTAGTGGCTAAGAGTATGCACTGTCTGAATGCCATAAAAGACACTAATCTGTGTTAATTTCATAGTTGAGCCTAAATGATCACCTAAATGGTCCAAGCCATGAAACTCACAACTAACTACCTGTAACTGCAGATCCATAAGGAAAAGGTGCTTCTGTCCTGGAGCACCCATGCTCACATGCACACACACTCACTCACACTCATACACACACATATGTACACACTCATTCACACACATGTATACACACTTATGCACACACTCATTCACACACATATACTCACACACACATGCACACAAATATACACATTCACATGCATACACTCACACATAGTCTCACATGCACACTCATATGCACACACTCACGCACACCCACATGTACACATACACATGCATACACATGTAAAGTTTTATATGCACCCTCACATGCACACTCACATGCACACACACACACACACACACACACGTGAACATACATTTATACACACAGCTATTCTTTTTTGAAAAGTAAAAATAAAATCTTAAAAAATAGACTTGTTTAAAAATAAAATTCTTTATACTTTTTAAAAAGTAAAGTAAATGTTTGGTTTGTTCTTCCTTTTTATGTACTTACATGTCTGGGGATTGTGTACATTCTTCTCTAGAGAAAAGGGATCATTAGTAGAAAACATTTAAGAAGCTCTATTATTCACAGTATAATTTCACACTGAATGTAGTGATGTACAACTTTAATCCCAGTGGATCAGAGGTAGAGCAAGTAGAGGCTGAAGGATCAGGAAGTCGAGATCATCCTCTGCTGGACAGTGAGTTCAAGGCCAGCCTGAACTATGTGAGACTGAGTCTCAAAAATAATCTCTCTCTCTTTACACCCCTTTAAAAACCTCGTCTTAGAAGTCACACGTCACCATGGTTTAGTTGTTAGAAGTAGGTCACTAGGTCCAACCCCACCTGACAGGACACAATAATCACAAAGTGAGTTTTAGAGAGTCTCAGAAGCCATTAGCCTCAAACCATAACAGGGATGGCCCAAGGAAGAGTTGGGTGGGGTGGGACTAGATGACGGCCATTTGTAGCTGGGACCCAAGGAGTAAATAGTGTTGGTGAGCATTTAGGCTCAGCTATGAAATCAAAGACGATTGGTGTCTTTGATAGTCCAAAACCAGAGCAAGTACCACTCTACAACAGTGTGTGGCTGAAGACACACGCTCATAAGGCAAAGCTTAGGAAAAGAGAAGCAGGGAGGGCTGGAAACACAGCAGGATGATCAAGAGGGAGAGCCATGGAAACAGGAAGGGGTGGGTTTCAATAACGGAAGTCACCTCGAGACTGGGAGCTGTGGGAAGGTGAGTAGAGGAGTTAGTCATGGGCTTAGCAGTTCCAAGGCTTGGTAGGCTTGGCCGGACTGGGTTTGCTGAAATGGCTGCGATGGAATGAGGCGCTTGGATGAAGCCGGGGAAGTGGAGACGCTGGCTTTAGCCGTCAGAAGTCTATATGGGAGTTTTGTTCTCCCTCGTCTCTAAGTCTGATGTGACCTTGCAAGTTGTGATTATCTGAGGTGGACAGTAAATTCCCATTGTTCCACCCAGCATCGAACACAAGGCTACATCCTTGACCGTTTGCTCGGAACTTCCTCTAGGTACAAGCACGGTCTCCATTTCTTGAACACGTACTTACTCTTGCGAGCTCTAAAAATGGAATTCCATTTTCACAGTTGCAGATCACATGAAATGCACTACCCATCAGCAGTCTCATAAATATTCAGCCATTGTACCTTTCCCCAAACAGCCAGAAATTTATTCATTATGCTGAATTGCAGTCTCACCCTTCCCTCCTGCTCCTTTGTAAGGAGAATGGCAATATTTAGGCAGTTTTCTCAACACCCCAGCCTTGAGGGAATGTAAACATAGGCATAATTGATTTTCTGAACTTGCCTTGCTCCGTCCTATGTTCCAGGGTTGTATGCGTCATGGCTGGAACGACTGACAAATGGGCCCTGATTGCTAATTAGGAAACGGAATACATTAAAAGGACCGCACATCTATCCAGCTTGTTCATAGTGCAATCCCTAGAAATATGAAGCCTCTCAACACTCTAGTGTTTGTTTAATTACCTACTTTTTTTTTCTTTGATCCAAACATGCAGGAACTACACTAGCCAGAGTCTGACAGGTCAGGGTGATCCACGATTAAATGGCCGGCTGACTCTGCTCCACCTTGACTCATCTTTCCTCCCGGTGAGGTCGCAGTCTCCCTCAGAAAGCATTTCTTCCCATCATGTATTGGCTGAATAATGAAGGCTGCTGCTCTTATCCCTGCTTGAAGCTCAAATGTGCGGGGTAATTTCACTTCAAGGATTGGTGAAATAGGAATTCCATCCTCTGCTTTTTTCTGACTCCAGAATAAAGAGGTCTTTTTGTATCAGAGCCTCTAATGGCAAGGCAAGACCCCTGGGGTTCCCATTCTTCCAGGCATCACCTCGGCAATCAGCCTCCGGCCCCAGAAGACTAGGCCATCTTTGCCTTTGTACCTGAAATGAGAGTTCACTACTCACCCCAGGAAATCTGTGGGCACCTGCAGGCTGAAAAGTGAAAATTGATTTCCTTTCACCTTGTCACAGATCTGAATGTCACCTCAGAAAGTCTCGGGATTTAATTGATCTATGACAAGTTCATGGCAACCTCAGCCCCCTCTTGAATAATTAAGAATATTAACCAGGTTGAGAGTAACTGACATCCCTGAGAAGTGGGGGAATCTGCTTCTCCTCTGGAGATCCTATTATAAAGCGTTTGAGTGGAACCCACATCTTGCAAGTGCTTTTGACTAACTTCACTTTGTCATTTGGAGGTGGCTTGGAAGCCGCCAAGAAAGCTAAACTATAATACTTGTATGTTTTTTACTCCAAACTTGGCACTTAACGAAGAAGCTTCTAGAAGAGAAACAGAAGGTTGAAACTTTAGATACATGAAATGAATTCTGGGCTCCACCAAAAGTCTTTTTGTCCTTACAACAAATAGAGAAGTAAAGCCAGTCATTTGTACATTGATGGGACATTTGTTATATATTCATTCTGCACTGCTTAATTACCCAGTAGACAGATTAGGTGTGCTTGTGGGGCCCTGCAAAACAGGGTATTATATTGTCTGCAACTTAGATTAAAATCATTCGGCACGGGAAGTATGATCCATATGTGTGTGTTTAGTTAGCCTAACTTACCTCCAGGGGAAGCTTGCTAATATTTGAAGTACCCTAATCAGAAATACACACTTCAGGGAAGGCTAGTTAGCATTTGAAAGACTTTAAATCAGGTACCTACTATCAATATAGATCTCTCACTCATCTCAACTAGCACTAGAGGGTTTATTAAGGAGCCCGAGGGATGCCAGCAATAATTTCAAGTTAGTCAAATAAGCTATAGATTGGCTAGAAATCTGGCAACAGTGGCCTTGCATGGTGACCGCACAAATATCTAGTGCTTATGACCTAGGGTTCTGCTGTTGTAAGACAAGCTGATTCCTGCTACTAAGATGTCATTATATTTACCTTGAGTGAGCCTGTCATGAAAGATATTTGTTGCAGTGCTCATAATAACAAGGAGAGCATGATTTTTCATGGAATCCATGAATTAAAGTTGTAACAGTGTGGGTGGCTGAAAAACTGATGGGGTTGGGGGAATGGTTTCCATGAATAACGACCATGGAAGAATCATGGAAATATTGTTCAAGAAACCAGATTTTCATAATGTGGTTTCTTTGAAGCAGGAGAAATTCCCGTGTAGAAGATTTGAAATTTCTGCGACTTCTACAAAATTGAAACTGGAAAAAAAAAAAAAAAAAAAAAAAAAAAAACGTTGATGACTGAGGAGAGAGCTTAGTGGTTAGGAGCAGCAGTTGCTCTTCTAGAGGACCAAAGTTCTATTCCCACATGGTGGCTCACAACTGTCTGTAACTCCAGTCCTAGGGGATCCAATGCCCTCTTCTGGCCTCCATGGGACTGCATTTGATGTACATACATACACACAGACATCCATACTTAGTTAATAAAAATAAGGTCTAAAAGCTTTTAAAGTGATATGGTGGTGGTGCAGTATAGAGGAAGTCTAGTCTGGCAACATGGCTGCTCGGGGCAAGGGAATCACATCCCAAGACCTTGTAGGTCTATATGATCCAACCAGAATGCAGACATAACCTGGGTTACAGCATGGTCTGGCTGGAATACAGACATGCCCTTAGTATACACTTTTAATCCCTAAAAGTAACATTAAGGTTAATTTGTAGAAGGAAGTAGCCATGTTTGAAAGTGATGTCTAATTGAGTGGCAGATAAAGTGATGAATCAGTGAAAGATTTGACAGGATGGATCAGAGATAAGGTGCTCCCAACTCACTGAGAACAGCAGAGGAAAGAAAGGTTATGAAAGAGCAGGAGAGAGAGAGAGAGAGAAAGAGAGAGAGAGAGAGAGAGAGAGAGAGAGAGAGAGAGAGAGAGAGAGAGAGAGGAGAGAGAGAGAAGAAGAAGGAGGAGCAGAAGAAGAGGAAGAGGAGGGGAGGAAGAAGAAGAGGAGGAAGAGGAAGAAGAAGAGAAAGAGGAGGGGGAGGCAGTTTTACTGTGACAGTTTTATAAAGATAGACTTCTGGTGAAGACAGAATAGGTCAGAGAATGAGAAGGAGCCAGACGATTAGAACAAATTGCTAGAGTTAGTTTGTGGCCAAGTACAGTGTTGTGGCCTGTGCTGCCCCACATTTGGGGGCCAAAAATGTTGCGGACTGCTTTATCAGTATTGGAACCCGCACTGCCAAAAGCCTTGGGGGCTAAACTGTTAGAGCCTACACTGCCCCAAGCTGCTCAGGTCTGCGGGTCGGGGTTCAACAAGAGAGAGAGTGAGGATTGACTTGAAGAATGGAGACCAGACAGAGTGTGATTCAATCTCGTTTATTCTTCAGTCTCTCTTCTCTCCAAGTCCCTAGTTCCAAGTCTCTAGTTTCTAGCACCTAATCTTAGTTCCAGTTGCTAGTCTCTTTCCCAGTTCCAAGTTCTTTCTC
Source organism: Arvicanthis niloticus (assembly GCF_011762505.2). Taxonomy (NCBI): domain Eukaryota; kingdom Metazoa; phylum Chordata; class Mammalia; order Rodentia; family Muridae; genus Arvicanthis; species Arvicanthis niloticus. The sequence goes on along the minus strand of NC_047661.1, from coordinate 12,909,624 downwards.
CAAGTGTTAAGTGCCTAATACCTAATAATCCTTCTTGAGTTCTCTAGTCTAAGTGTCTTCTTCCTCAATGCCTAATTCCTACTGATTTCTTCTGTCCGCCTCTTACCTTTTATATGTCTCCCTTCTAAGCCACACCTTTTTGTCACTCCCTTAAGTCTTATCTCTAAATCTGATCTCTAAGTCACACCCTTAAGTCACACACCTTTAAGTCTCACACATCCAAGGGAAAATCCTGGGTATCTAAAACAAGATGTTATCAGAGTGGGCTCAGCTGTTGTAGGCTATTGTAAACAAGTCTCTTGTCAGGGTATACGGCTCAAGATGGCTGCAAGGATGATAGTTGCCTTCTGTTGGCTCCCCACAGCACAGCAATTCATTGAGAAGCCCAGAGATGCCAGTTTGAGTCAGTCAGCTTGGAGAGGAGTTTTGAGCCAGAACAACTGAGTTGAACCAGCCATAAATAAACATCACCACCAACCCCACTTGGTGACTCTGTTTAGGTAGGTTTAGAAGGTGTGGTCTTGCTGGAGGAAGTGTGTCACTGGCAGTGTGTTTTGAGATTTCACAAGTCTTGTGCCTCTTTCAGTGTACTTCTTTTACTTGCTGCTTGTTAGAGATGCTGTGGTCAGCAGTTCCTGGGCTGTGTCTGGTGCTGGCTTCAGTGCATCCCCTCTGCTATTATGGCTGACTCTTATCCTCTGGAATGGTAATCCCCAGATAAACCCTTCCTTCTATAAGTTGCTTTGGTCATGGTGTTGTGTTACAGCAACACAAAAGGAAGTGATACTTACATATGCACATGCATGTAAACATGTACATGTATATTTGCTGCCTGGAGCTATGGAAGAAAACTAAGACATATATACTTAATGCATCCAACAAACACATCACTCATTCTTTATGCTCCAGATCAAAGTGAGTGTAACTCTTGCCTTCAGTGTGATTTCAGTATTTGGAAAATGAAGATTAATGGGCACATATAAAGTAGTTGGGATGGAGTCACTTAGGGGTGTTGTGGAAGTAAATGTTTGGAAGCAGTGTCTTGTGGATGACTTCCATCTTGGTTGCAGGAGGAAGAAGGATGAATGACATCACTAATAGAGAAAAATGGGGAGGGTTAGAGAAAAATAACTGGAGAATTGTGACAGGATAGAAAGGCAGAATAATGTGGGGGACACAAAAAGGGGAGCCCCTCTACATGAAGTTCATTTGAAACCTTTCACCAGAAAAGAAACAGGAATTCTAGCACAATTACAAAGGCTCAAGGTCTCTCTCCCATCTCAGCTGTAAACCTGCAATGTTCTTGGGGATCTCACCGGAAACCCACTCACAGGAAAGGACATGTATTTGAGTTCTTGTACCACCCTCATGGCTCCTGGATATTCTTTATCAGAGTATGATATCCTTTTATCCAAGCCATCCCTTGAGCTACTCTTTAACCCCACTCATCAAAAGGAGAGAAAAAGTGATAAAGGAGGTGGCTCAGTGGTTAAGAGCACTGCCTGCTCTTGCAGAGGACCTGGGCTTGTTTTCTGGAATCCACATGATGGCTCATAACTGCTAGTAACACCAGTTCTAAGAGGTGCTCCCATGTCTTCTTTTGTCCTCCAAAGGCTTCTGCATGCACATGGTGCACACACACACACACACACACACACACACACACACACACACAGTAAGTATTGAGAAAGAGACAGACACACACAGAGACAGAGCAAGAGAGAGAGAGAGAGAGAGAGAGAGAGAGAGGATGATTTCTTGATTACCTTTAAAGACAGAATTTGAGTTAGCATGATAGCAAGATGGTGCTTGCACACACAGAGCATACAGAGTGGAAAATGATGTAACTTGAGAACTACCAATAGGAGAACACAGCTACTATTGGGTGTGTCCTACTCTTTGCAACCTTCACCCTTACCCAGAACCCCACTTTCTTTGAGTTTCTCTTTTGCAGATCACACTTACTCATGGGTAAGCCACACTCTCCACAGTTCTTTTCTGGGAAGATGCATGGTTCATCTTTCTGAATCCCTCTTGCTCTTCTTATCTCCTAACAAAATAAAGATCTTTAGTTCTGTGCTAGTTAAAGGTCTGGGATAGGAATTATTTTCTGTGCTAAAGCAATAGTTCAGACTTGGCTTGAGTTGAGGTCTCGAAAAAAATTTAGGGGACTCCTCAGGTTGATGAGGGTGGCAGTGTGGAGCTGTGTTTCTGTCCCTTCACTGCCGACATAAGATAACAAAGAAATCAGTGTATATAGATGTTTCTAGGAGGGAATGGTGAACGATGTCAAATATTGAATAAATCAAATGAAACAAAGAATTTAAACATCTATTTAAAGTGACTCATTGGTAGTATATGCAGGAGGGATTTTTTTTTTTTTTTTTTTTTTGGAAGCAATTGAGTCTTTAGTTTGAAAGATGAGGAATGAGGAGGGAAAAAGAAAGAAAAAAGTAGAAATGAGTAAAATGCTAAAAAGCATAAATACAGGCGTGGTAGAGATTATTGACATGGAGCTTTGGAGAGTTAGTTACATTCTGCTTTACATGGCAAAGGGGTAGAACTCTATGTAAGTGACTTTCAGTGGCTGGGGAGATGGCTCATCTGTAAGTAATGGCTTGCAAACATGAGGACATGAGCTTGGTCCCAGAATCCATGTAAATAGAGCCCAGGTGTGCCCTTGCTGTCACAGTTCTAGAAAGGCAGAGCTGTACAGATCCCTGGAGAAGCTTCTTACCTCTGGACAGCCAGCCCAGCATACCGGAAAAATATTAACCAAAACCAAGGTGGACAGTTCCCAAGGAATGACCTCCAAAGTTGAGTTGTGGCCTTCACACTTATGAGCACACACATGAAGGTGCACATATGTGTGTCTACACACACACACACACACACACACACACACACACGGAGAGAGAGAGAAACAGAGAGACAGAGAAGCAAAGAGACAGAGAAAGAGGCAGATAGAGACAGAGAAATATGTATATATACACACACACAGAGAGAGACAGAGAGACAGAGATATTGAGATAGACTTTCAAAGAAAGGAAGCAAGGTAAAAACAACCCAAAGTAATGCTAAAACAGTAAAGGAGACATTGTTAAAAATAATCAATTTCAAACTTGTTTGTTTAAAGGAAAACGAATGCTCATTATTGTATCAGTGTGTAGTAAGATATGGACTGTAGACTGTTGGCTTCTTTAGCAATTGTAGAAGCACCAGATGGATGGAAGGTGTCCTGTGAACATTGCTGCTGAAGGGAAGCCTGGGAGAGGCGCCATGACCAGAGAGGCCTGCTGTCTCTGCTGTAGCTTTGACAGGCTACTTTATATAGGACACAGTTCCAGGAATGACACTGCCCTTAGAGTGAGTCAGCACCTCTGGGACTGTCACAGTTTTACTGGAAGTACCACCTTATCTTCATGAACAATTGCTTTCAGGAAATATGATGGGAAACAATTTCACATTTACTTACTCTTCAGGGTCGTTCTTCGCCAAGCATTGTTTTCATTAAAAAAGTACATGTGGCGTCAGTGGGCAATCAGAAGCTGCCAAATTCCACCCCAGACCAAAGGTGAGGCACGAGCTAGTCTGGAGCCAAAAGGATGGCTTTTAAGGTCAGATGGGTTTGGGCATAAGTTCCAAATGATGTTCATTATCTGTGTGGCTTTGGGAAAGTGGCAAGTTATTTAGCCTTTTTGCGATTCAGTTTCTACAGCTGTATAATCAGAGGCAAACATCTTTACAGAACTGTTGTGAAACAGTTTAAGTATATACGTATATGCATGCATGAATACATACACACATACATTCACAGATACATACATATATGCACACGTACATGCATGCATATGCATATATATGCTTGCATATACCTTTTACACTTAAGTTAGAGAACCAACTTATGCACCCAACAGTAAAGGCATAGATAAAGGAAATGTGGTTTATATACATAATGGAATTTCCTTCTGTCACCAGGAGCAAAGCTATGTGCTTGAAGGAAAGTGGATGCATCTGGAGACAGTCATATTAGGCAAACTAAGTCAGTCTCAGAAAGACAAATATTGTAGGTTTCCTCTCATTTGTAGATCCTGGATCCTATATAGCTACACAAAACCATTGTGCACATGCAATATGGAAGTAGAAAGGAGACTGTCTAGGTCTTACACTCTAGGGCAGCCCTTCCCATGACTCCTTTCACAGAAGTTGCCTAAGACCAAAAGAAAACACTGATGTTTTTTACATCACAATTCATAAGAGTAGTGAAGATACAGATATGAAGTGCCAATGAAAATAGTTTTACAGTTGGGATCACCACAAAGTGAGGAACTGTATTAAAGGGTTGCAGCATTAGGAAGGTTGAGAACCACTGTTCTAGGCGATCAATGAGAGGAGAGAGGGTGGAGGAAAGGGACAGCTATACTCAATGTAAAATACATTGTTATGTGAAAATAGAAGTAAATAGATGTAAAATAAACACAGATTAAACAAATAGGGATGAAACTGGGTTTGCAATCTTAGAATTCAAGAGCTCAGCCTTGGGGGTTCTCAAATTCAAGGCCAGCCTACGCCACACAGTGAACTCTAGGCCAGTGTGAGCTACCTAGAGAGGTTTATTTCAGTACAAACAGGAAAATGATTGTGCTTGCTTTTCTTTGCATAGGGATGGATGTTGGCATATGCCTGAAATTGTGCCCTTTTGAAATGATTTGATGGCTCCTCTTTAACCTTTGTCTTGGTCTAAGACAAAGGTTAGACCAAGTTGATTAGGTTAGACTCCATTGATCAGTGCCTTTCAGTCATGTAGAGTAATGCAGCTACCAGCCCCTCCACAGGTAGAGGGTGTGACTACAGGCTTCAGAGCCTCCAAAGATTTTCATATTAATGAGATACCTGAAGGCCAGAGGGCGTAGCTAATTAAACATTCTTTCCCAGACCCTCCTCTCTTCCTTTTTAACTCAGGTCTGCCCTGAGAGGGGGGGGGGGTATAGCCAGATTCATCTACTTTCCGCCATGACAATAAACCTTTTAAACCATGGACTTCCTTGTGTCTTTGGGGCCTGTTGTGGAGCGAAATGTATGCCATCCCTTGCAGGGTCCCTGGCCATTTCTAGCCAGTGCTCTATCAGAAACCAAGCTATCCTTCACTGTCCCACAGCTGGGCTAAAACACTACTGCAAAATCAACTTAAGGGAGAAAGGGTTTATTTTGTCTTCATCACTGCTGGGAAGACATAGCTATGGCAGCAACAGGAGGCTGGCTGGTCACATTGTATCCATACTCAGGGAGTAGAGAGTAAACAGGAAGTGGGGGCAAGGTATTAAAGCCTCAAGGCTTTCCAGAGACTGCACTGAGATTCTGCCTCTTAAACGTATTCTAGCCTTCAGGAGCACACCATCAGCTAGAACCGAGTGTTTAAACATGTGAGCCTTAAAAGGTGACAGTTACTTTTAAATCAAAGTAGTTATTAATTGGGGGGGGGGGGGCACAGTACAAGTATCAACAGTTAAAAATACAGAATTTATTTCAAGATACCAGCACCATGGTAGTTTTGTTTTTTGTTTCATTTGTGGTAGTCCTGGATTCTGGCATGTGATTGTCCTGTGTTCTACCATCCAGCTACTTCCCCAGCTCATGGGAAAATGTTTCTATGGAGTTGTGAAGGCTTCTGAATACCAAGAAAGGAAAGGTAGCAAATTCAACCACAGAGAAATTAAAAAACGTGTGCATGGCCTAAAGCACCAGCAAATGAATGAACAGAACACTTGTGTCTTGAGTACACCCTCAGGCAAGCCATGATCCGTTCCAATCCCTCTCCCTCCTGTTGGCACAGAACTGTTCATATGGGAAGTCACAGAGTAGATGTGGAAATCAGGTGACCATGTAAACACTCTGGCAGCGTGTGGACTCCACTCCTGGGTGTTTCAGCCAGGCTCAGGGATCGAGGTGATATAGATGGGCAGAGAAGGGGTTCTTGTCACACAAAATTATGAGTATGGGAAGGGCATGCACAAACTCAACTTTTTTTTTTTTGGTATGGGTCTGCTTAAATAGCTTTGTTATATTTATATGATGTTTGATTGGTGACTGATGAGAAAAGTCTCTATCTACCCAAAACATAAAAAGATAAAGAATAGGCAGGATAAGTGACTGTAATTTTGTGACTTTATTTTGTTGAGCTAGAACTTGAAGCCAGGACCACATGCCAGGTCCTTTACTAATAAGCTACATTTCCTGCTCCTCTTTCTCTCCTCCTCTTCCTATTCTTCCTTCTCCTCTCCCTCCCCTCTTCTCCCTTCTTCTTCCTACTTCCTTTTCTCTTCCCTCCTCCTCCTTAATTCTCCATCCCCTTCCCCTCCTGTTTCTCTTCCTTTTCCTTCTCTTCCTTTTAAATTATAACAGTACATTCATAAGGATGGAGTGATAGTACTGCAGGAAGAGATATTTGGAGTGCAGCAAAATACAATGTTGAATCCAACATGCTATTATAAAGGAAGAAAAGGAAGAAGTATTTAGGGGGCTGGAGAAACGCCTCAGCAGTTAAAGGTACTTACTTCTCTTCCAGAAAACCTGGGCTTGGTTCCCAGATGCGGATTTCTATGCCCAGACATCTTCTGTCTACAGTGCAGATGATGGCATGGTCAATATCTCTGGCTTCAATGTTATATAAAAATTGTTTTCTATCATCTCTGATTGTTCAATGAAGAGCTGATTCAGCCAATGACTGAGCAGAGGAAATAGGAAAGCTGGATATCCGATCCCAGCTAGGAGGGTCCCAGGAAAGAGAGAGAGAGAAAGAGAGAGAGAGAGAGAGAGGGAGAGAGAGAGAGAAGGAAGAAGAAGAAGAAGAAGAAGAAGAAGAAGAAGAAGAAGAAGAAGAAGAAGAAGAAGAAGAGAGACCATGAGGAGAGGAAGAGAGAAGAGAGGCTATGAGCCAGAAGGTCCAGGAGGAGTCATGATGAGCAGGTTACCGAGGGATTCATCATGAGAACACACATGGAGCAAAGCAAGCCAGGGAAAAACTCAGACTGAAGGTAAGGAACCACTTAGCTGACAAATAGCTTAGAAGGTTACAGTAGATGAATATCTGCCTAGTAATATCTCTTAAAACTTGTTAATAAACTTAACAGGTTTTTGTGTCAATTAGACCTGATCTAGAACAGGAACAGATAAGGCTATCATCTTTAAGTTAATGCCTACACTCTAGTTCTTCCAATAGTTCCAATGGCTTCTAGCCTTTGAGCATATGGGCATGGATGTGGTACACAGACATACATGCAGGCAAAATAATCCATCCACTTAAAGTAAAATAAAAATGATTACAGTAAAAACTATTTAGTATATACTTGGAAAATCATATTAATTACTCTGCTGAGATGACGTAAGCACTAAAAACTAATAATATCACTTCCATTGCTTCATATTCTAATCTTCACAATTTTATCCTCTTAGCCTGGGCTGCTTCCACATTTTCACACCAATAAGCTTACAAAGTAACACACGATAGGGTTAAAATGTAGTTTCAAGCTACCACAAATTGGTGGAGATTTTAAAGAAAGTCTTATGTAACCTAGAAAAATAACTAGCTAATATGTCATGATTCCCACATGGAAACGGTGATGTAATAGGGAATGGATGTTCATTTTTTCCATACTACTGGTCATTGACGTGGCTCATAGGTGTTGTAGCTAGGTAAGACTGTTAATCACATCTTTCCCTTGTCAACTGTGGAGTATTTTCTGGAACCATGGAAGCTAGACTATAGAAAAGTGGTTTTCATATCAGACCCAGCTCAAACCATGTGAGTCTTGTGTCTTAGGTGTGTGTTGTCTTCATCACTAGGGCCCAACCTCAATGTCTGAGAGGCAGTTAAGAGCTAAGAGCTTTTGATAGTCTATGTTGTCATGGGAGTCACTGGGACTATCCTGACCAACAATTTCCAAGGAAGTTCCTTGTGCTTGGTGGCAGGATTTGTTGGTCTATAGTTCTTGTGTAGAACATTGTCAGCTCAAGTGTCTTTAATAATTTCCTTCCTGTGAGCAGAGCAAATATATACTTAAATGTATTATGTATAGTTTCGGGGAAAGATAAAATTAATATGATTTCATGTAGCTTTATCAAATAACCTTGGTGTCATTTTTCCCTTGTCTCTCCTTCATCTGTGTTGACCTCTGTCTTAGGTTTTCCATTGCTGTGAAGAGAAACCATGACCAAGGCAACTCTTAAAAAGGAGAACATTTAATTGAGGCTGGTTAACAGTTTTAGAGGTTTGATCTATTATCATCATGGCAGGAGACATGGTAACATCCAGGCTGACGTGGGGCTGGAGGAGTCCACAGTTCTATATCTTGATCCAAAGTCAGCCAGGAGAAGACTGACTCTCCCACATGGGGCAGAGCTTCAAAGCCCACCCCATAGAGATGCATTTCCTCCAAAAGGCCACACTTCCTAATAGCACCACTTCTCATGGGCCAACCATATTCAAGCCACCACACCCTCCCTCCCTCTACCCCAATTGGATCCCCTTCCTCATTTTTCTGTTTCCTACTTCTATCATCTGAACCCTGTTAGTCCTGCTCAGGCTCACTCCCCCATCTCCACCCATGGTCCCTTTATACTTTTATGGTTTCTGTGGTTACCCCATGAAGGACTCTGGACAGCTTGAACTTGGCAAGGATGGCTCTGCCAGGCCTTTCCCTTCTCACCCATCCCAGCTGACTTGCTAAAAACCACTAGATTATATTCCTAAAGCTAGCTACTAAGGTCTATTCCCATATTAGGCCACTTTCTCATCCTGAGGCTGAATACCAAGGCCCAGCTATTAAAGTATTGAAGTCCAGCAATCAAAATCCGCCGTTGGTTCCCCTAATTAACATTCTCAATCAAAATATACCAATGGTATATTTTGAACAGGTGTTTGGATGTGGTTTGTGCCTAATGCCGGAGTCCAAAGGGGAACCCCTGCTGTGCGGGGGTTTCATAACCTCCCTGTTATATGCTCATATGGAGGATTTGGAGCTAGAAAGCACAGATGAGAGTACATGTGGCATTTGTCTTCCTGGGTCTGGATTACCTTACACAATAGAATCTTTTCTAGATCTGTCTACGGACCTTTTGTATCCCGAACATGTCATGATTTTATTTTTTTTTTTTACAGTTGAATAGTATTCCATTGTGTGTATGTAATACATTTTTCTTATTCATATTTCAGTTGAGGAATGTTTATGTTGTTTATGTTTCCTGGCTAGTGTGACTAGGGTGTCAAGGACCCATAAGTTGTACTCATATGCCAGTGGGCATCAACAGCTTTCTAGTTTGACTTGAGGCACATACAGGAAGAAAGTTGTGCCTGCTACTGAAAACCCAGCCAGTTTCCCAGGACTATTACCACTTGCTAGGTCAGCAATTTCTTACCACATTCTAAATATTATCCTTATTCTCATAGATAGGTGTAGTTACTACCCATCATCAAAGAAGCAAAAGGGACCATTACCGACAATCACACATGGGTACAATGCAGAAATCAATGGATTTTTAGGGAGCCCATTTCCCAATGACACATCTATACTACAGCTCTTGCATCTATGCATTAGGGAACATGGATGCAGAGGGGGGCAAAAGATTATGAAACACAGAGTACCAAGGAACCAACTGTGAAAAATCTATTCTAGAAATTACTGTATAAATGAAGTTAGAATAGTGGCAATATCAATGGACATATTAACATAGCATGGGGGAGATTTTGTGGGTTCCACCCATAAGAATTATAGACAACTAATGACTACAGGGAGGAGAGGAAGCCTCTCCCAGGAGGGGTCTCCTTATGGGTTGTCTAATACAGAGTGGTCAGTTCTGAAAAGACACACACACACACACACACACACACACACACACACCAAAAATGGACTTTGCAGGTTGCATTAATATATTTTGCATACACATGCACACGTATGTATGTATGTATGTATGTATGTATGTATGTATCAACACTATCAAAAGAAAAAGAGGCTATCAACTTGAGTATTGGCAACATGGGAAGGGTTGGAGGGAGAGTACTAGGAGAAAGGCTGGAGGGGAAAAAGCGACATAATTCTATTTCAATTAAAACATATTTTAGAGAGCTACTGGTTATCACCAAGGTGTGTGTGCTGCTACTGCAACCTTAGAGTCACCATGGCATGCTGATCATTGACGTCCCTCATAGGTGTCATGCATAGGGAAGACGGTTGGTTGCTTCCCTCCTTTAGAAGCTTGTATGGTGCATGCTAGTACCATAAAAGTTAGTCCTCAGTGAGGAAACATTCAGGTCGGTTCCAGCTCAGGTGACTCTAAAGTGCATGATGTCTTCAGCAGTAGAGATTTATCTTCCACCTCCCAGGGTCAAGTAAGAGCAGTAGCAATAGCCTCTAATGTTTTGAGAGTCTCTTGGACAACCATAACCAACAACTCAAGAGAGGTCTTCTTGTGTGTGGTGTTAGATGATCTTTGGTTTCTGGAGGGTGCATTGTCAGCCTAGCTAAGAAAATGGAAGGAGAATAAAGAAGGGAGTGATATATCTCAAAAAATAAAAGAAGTAATAAAACATATTTTTAAAAGAAGTGTATATATTTTAGAATATGTATCTCTATGATGATATATGATTAGTAAATTCCTTTAACACAAGAATACAGAGTGATGAAGAATTCTAAGTCAGTATATCATAGAGACCCAAGATATGTTACACTATTAACAATGACAAAGATACGGAATTAGCCTAGATGTCCATCAACGAATGAATAAAGAAAATGTCATACATACACAGGTGAATTTTATTCAACTGTAAAGAGTGAAATTATGATATTTGCAGGAAACAGATGGGGTTGGAGATCATATTTAATAGAAATAAGTCAGACTCAGAATATAAATATTACATGTTTTCTCAAACATAGACTATAGACTTAAATTTATGTATACAGTGGGCCTACAAGATAGCTTGGAGGAGAAGGGTGACAGAATTTGATCCTGGGGACACATTTGGTGGAGGGACAGATCTGACTCCTGAAAGTGAGTACCATGTACTGGGACACATGAGTGTACACACACACACACACACACACACACACACACACACTGAATTTATATATACACAACATGTGATATGTATATATGAATATATATGCGATATGATAACACAGAAATGGGATCAGGAGAGGAAGTGGCAAAGAAGGGAGTGGTGGGGGCAAGAAAAGATAATACTGGGGACATGAAGGTAGAAGGGACTAGTTAGGGGGAGGGAAGGAGCTGGAAGGGAGGAGTGGAGATGACTCAGAAAGGCACAGAAGACAGAGGATGATAGATACGCATGAAAACGACAGAAGGAAACACATTGTCTAGCGTACTAACAAAAAATATTAACAAAATTCCCAGAGTAATATAAATAAGCTTTCCATAAGACGGTTACAAGACTGATACAAATGTATTTCAGCATGTACATGTGTGCCTAGTGCACTGTGGACATTGTGAAGAGCGACGTTGACTCCTGCGCACCATGAAAAGACATCACACGCCTGCATCGGACGTTCACTGGGCGTCTAAGCTATTGGGCTTGGTGATGGGCTCCCGCTGCTCCACTGGAGCTGTGATGTACAGCACAGTGCGGCGCTCTGTGATGCAAGTTTACCAATTTGACAGTGATGCGTCTTTGAAAGCTTTCTCCCGTGTGTGACAGCTGGTGACCTGCAGGGTTTAGTGGCACCTTGCAATTTCATTAGAAAAAGAAAGGAACCCCATCTTACCCTTCTAGCACCCTTTAAACGGGCGGCTGTCACGAGTACTAAGGGCAGAGCAGAGGGATATTGACAAGTTCTTCAAGCGGTAGGTTTGGTTTGTTGCTTTTCAGAGTGCTTAAGGACTTGGAGTTTTAATAAAGCAGGAGACACAGCACCAGCCCCGCAGTGCACTAATAGAAGTCAGTTCCAGCTGCAGCAGCTGCTGGACTTTCCTAATTTCCCCAGAAATTAAGAGAAACTCATCCGTTTTTAACTGCAAGGCTTCTTGCTAATCTGTAACCCCAGCTTTCAGCAATCAATTCGAGGTCCACCTACAACTGAAGCACAGTGCCAAGGATAGACCACACGGGCTCACCTCACCAGGATGCTGACTCTTCCTGCCAGGCCTCTTTCCTTGTCTCAGTGTAATTCACTACTGACAGAGAGAAAGCAGGGAAAGCATTTAAATCCTCCTTAAATTGATGCAGCTTAGCAGGCTCAGCTTTGAAGCCCTCTGAGTCCCGAGGGCCTGGTTTTTCCATTCAAGATAGAAGACTGATGTACTCATTCTCCCAAAGTAGGTAATTAATTCTTGGTAGTGTGCTGAAAGGCGGGTTTGCTTTCCTTGTGAGTCTTTAAAAGACTGCGGTCTCTACCTGTGGGATCTGGGAATAGACTAGTGCCTAAGAGTTAAGAAGAGAAATAGCAATAATAATTACAATAACAACAAACCTACTATAATCTTGAATTTAGAAGTCATCAATCTCTAAAATCCTGAGGATGTTCTCAAAGTGTGGCTAGCCTGTCTGTCACCTTGTCCTCTGGTGAAAGAGGTAACAGGTTCACTCTAACAAGGAAAGTCAATTGAACAAACAACTGGATGTCTAGTACATGCTTGATTTTTCTGTCAGGCACTTTGGATGGAAAAATATAATGACTCTAAATTGTAGTTGAAGGGACCCGCATACTGTGGGATGCTCCCCTCTGGACCTCAGACTAAGCACGTACCACACCCAAATACCAATTTCCAAGTACAAATCAAATGCAAAAAGATCCTTGTATAAGCAAGGTAAAGAGACAAGATGGCTGAATCTGAATCAGGCAGAAATGTCAGCAAATGGCTTTGCAAGTGTTAATTTTAAGAGGGAAAAGGGGGAGGACTGTGTTAGAATGAGCTAGGATAAGTTGGTCAGCTCTGGTTGGGTAGTTTAATTAGATTAGTCTAAATAATGAATTTTGATTCCTGGGTCTCTATGTTTGGACTGTTGGACCTTGGTGATTTTAGGAATGAGCCAGTGGTCAAATAAGGGAATAGACCTTGGGGGATAACTTTAGGAACAGTTAAAGTTAGCTAACTTTAGCTAACTTTAGTGGTTTAGTAAGGAGGAAAAGGGGAAAGGCAAAACCTGTCCTCACCATGTTTGCCATGCTCTGACCTGTGTTTGCCATGCCAGGGCCCTCTGTGTTCTTTGTTTTTGAGCTCAAAATGTAAGTATGGATGCAGCCGTGTGTCTAAGTAAAGGCACCTGAATCCTTCTGAGCCAGAACCCCGATGACAGTCTTAGCTTTCAGGTTGGTGGGAGTCAGGAGTCAGTTCATCCATTCCAATGGACTTATGTAATACCCACAAAGGTGACAATGGTCAGATTCCTAGGACACATAACTACTTTTCTCTTCCTTCCTTCCTTCCTTCCTTTTTTCCTTTCCTTTTTTTTTTTTTTTTTTTTTTTTTTTGAGACAGGGTCTCATGTAGTCCATTCTGGCTTTGAATAATTAAATTCTCTATTATTATGGTGGATCTCACCTATCTCTTGAAACTAATTCACATCTTAAAATGTCTTTTCTATATCAATTTCAATTAACCTAGTCTCCTCAGAGCTACTCCTGACCTGTCTTTGCCTACTGTATATAGTTTGCTTTTATATCTTGTTAGCTTTCCATTTAATAGGATCTGCCAAGGTTTTTTAGTCACTTGCTCAATGATTTACTTGACCTTCATATCTGCTTTCTAGGCTCCTCTCCTACCACTCCACCATGCTAAACTCTCTTTCCAAGCATGCAACATTAAAAAGAGTGGAAACAGAGCTAGTATTTATCCAGCCTTTGTGAAATACTAGGCCCTATATTTAAACATTGTCTTCTACAAGCAATCATGTATAAGTTGCCTCTGAGCCTGTCTTAGGTCATTCTGCCAAGAATGCTTTCCTTACCCATCATGGAATATGCATTATCAAAAGCAATGCGCTCATGTCTTAGGTTGGTAAGGCTCTGTGCAGAATCTTATTCGTCCTTGGCTTGCCAGCCTGTTAATTTAATAACTCTGTCTGGGGATCCATTTTCAGGTTCAAGCCATGTACTTTGGCTGACAACATTTTGATGTTGTTAAAGATAAGCTTTAACACAACAGGCAGGAATAAAAATATTCCCAGGACAAAAAGGGCTAGCATGATCAAGCTATACATGCCATTCTTGAAGCTTGATCAAAATAGAAATACCGACCTCAGACCATGAATAATTTTATCAACAGTATCTGCTGCATCAACGCTCAGCAGAGCAGCATTCTTTATATTCATAAGCTCAGTCTTGTCTATGAAATAAAAAAGGGGGAGAGATGGAGAGCTTTTGGGGCTGCTTGGTAAGAATCTGACATGGGCCAAGGACAAGGAAATCAGCTGCATGACAGGAATATGACATTGGACAAGGACAAGGAAGTGGGCTTCAGGCAGGAATCTGACATTAGGTTAGAACAAAGAAGTAATTTCAGGCAGGAATCTAAATCTTAGGCTAGAACAAGGAATAGGCTTCAGACATGAAAATGACTTTGGGCTAGGACAGGGAAGTAGGCTCAGATATTTTGGTCATCCTGATAAGCCCTTAGAAACAGTGATCATGGAAGTGATCACAGAACTTTGTTTATTGCCTTGCTTTTTCTTTGACTATTTGTGTTTATTGTCTTGCTTGTTCCTTGACTATTTGCATCTATTGTATTGCTAGTTTCTCAACCAGGAACTGACCTTAATACTTGCATGTAATGAAAATGGTATAAAAGTAAAAAGGAAGAGGGGGGATGGGATAGGGGGTTTCTAGGAAGGGGAAATGGGGAAAGGGGATGACATCTGAAATGTAAATAAATAAAATATCCAATTAATAAAAATAAGCTGCCACTGGTCCTTCACAGGTCAGTCCCTTTAAATGAAGACTCTGGGGGAGTAGAAGCACCACAAAGACAGAAATGACAACTGTATTTGTAATTAGTGCAGGAGATTTTTTTGTCCCATTGCTGTTATAGAACACAGACTAAAAGCATCTTGGCAAGGGAAGGGTTTATTTTATTCTATACTTTACAATACATCAAGGGAAGCCAAAATGCAAACCTGAGGCAGGGGCTGAAGCAGAGACCATGGAGGAATACTGTTTATTGGCTTGTTCCCCCTGGCTTGTTCATCTACTTTCATAGACAACCCAGACCCATATGACAGTGGATGGAACTGTTGCTCACAGTTGGCTGTGACCTTCTATATCCTATATCAGTAATGTAAAATGTGTTCTACAGATATATCATAGGACACTCAGATGGGGGCAATTCTTCAACTGAGGCTCCCCCTTCCCAAGTATATCTAGATTTGAGTCAAGATGACAGCTAAGGCTATCTATGACAGTCTTCTCTATGTGTTTCATGGGGATTTCTTAGCTACTTCAGAGTCTTTATGTGTATCATTTATTCTTTTAGTTTAAATTTTTAATTGCATTTACTTTTTATTTGCATGTGCGTGTAGGTGGGTAGAGTGGGGCACCTGCCACACGAGTGTGTGGAGGTCAGAAGACAACTTGCTAGAGTTGGTTTGCTCCTTCAGACTTGTGGGTACCAGTGATGGAACTCAAATCATCAGTCTTGGCAAAACATGCCCAAGGACAACTTGTCTAAGCTGATTTTCTCCTTCTACCTCATGGGTCCTGGGAATTGTTAAGCTTGGCAGCAAGTGCCTTTTCCTATTGCTACTCCTTTGTATATTATTTAAATTACTTAGTGATCCGTGGGTTAGGTGTCATTATTTTCCTTGCAGAGATATTAATCTGAATTAAGTAGACTTAGGTCATTTGCCCCCTTTCTACCCGTCCCAGGTGTTAGCACCTCTCCTCCCCTGTAGTATCAGTAGCTATGTTGAGTGAGAAAGCTCAGTCCATACTCCATAGATAAGTATTTGCTTCATTCTGAGAACTCAGACTCTGAAGTCTGTTCCATGGATGGGCATTTTGTTGAATCATTACGTCTGGCTTTATCTAGATAATCTGTGTGGCAAAGGATATATGCCTGTGTACATATGAGGGAATGTGGATGTAAAAAAACTTACAAAGCAATTTTCTTAAAATTTTATGGAAATATTAAATTTATAAATAGAAGGAAAGAGTCATTCATAAGTGTCAAAGGGAGACCAACTGCACTGGCTGTTCTTTTAAGACAAGAAGGTGAAACTGTAAGTGGGTAGATGCTTGTTGTTACTGTGTTGATAGATGTGCGTGGCACTGACACAGATTAGGGACAGATATGAATTGTTTACAGAGAAGGCATTCACACATGATAAGCTTATATTTTATTAGTTTGAAATTCTATCTATCTATCTATCTATCTATCTATCTATCTATCTATCTATCTTGTCCATGTGCTCACCTGCTCATGTGTGTTGCAGCCAGTTTGTGAAGGTCAGAGGACGCACCCATGGGAGTCACTTCTCTTCCTCCACCATGTGGCTCTCATGGACTGAACTGTTGCCAAGCCTGGAGTGAGTACCCTTACTGGCTTGAATCATCTCACCTGACCATACTACCATAGAACTTGTGTGTATTTTTCTGGTCTCAGAAAACAGAACAGGAAGCAGAAGTGCTTGCCCTTTAAAGCCACCTCAAAGTGCTATGTGCTAGGATTGGAAATCCAGAGCAGGACCTACCTACTATGTGTACATTATATTTGGACAATCGATTTCACATATGGAATTTGTTAAATGCCTAAGAATAAAGGGAGCAGACACTCTCAGTGTATCACTGTATTGTCTAGAATGTCACTGTATTGTCTAGAAGTAGAAAAGCATTCCCTGTCTTTCATACACTTTCTGTTTGACTGGAAATTTCCATAGGAAATGGTTATATCTAAGGTTGAGAAGATGTGGTATCACTCCCCTGGAGTAGTTCAGTATGTTCTGTACACAGCTACTTGGCCAAGGTCTTGTAGGGTTGCCCCAGGGGTGTAAAATATATGGTGGTATGGTAGAGTGGAGACTGAACAGGTAGGTTATAAATGTAGTCACATTAATAAATGATTCTTATCCAAGATCTATAATAAGACATAACATTTATGTAATCTCCATCATACCCTGTGAGTGGCGTAAAATGTTAAAATCTAATTAACCTTTAATGTACTCATCTGAAGATTATCATGTCAATTTTAATAGATCAAAGTGAAGGAAGGAGGGCACATGCCTGGCTTGGGATTGCTGAATGGTGTGGGTGAGACTCATAGGTTTGCTCTGTTTTTGCTTTGTCTGTGTTTTACAGCCTTTCCCTAGCTACACAGGTGAGACTTCAGCAAAGCTGAGGATACATGTAGAAAATGGTGAAGACCGAGCGTGCTGATTAATTTGAAGATTTAGAAAAATTCTTAGGTGATAGACTAACTCATGATGGTAAGTAAGGGAGGACAGAGGATGTAGAAGCACAATCACCTGCCACCTACAGCAGCAGTGCTAAGGACAGCTCTGGAGGATGTAGTGATATTTAGGAGACTAGATATGGTGTGTGTGTGTGTGTGTGTGTGTGTGTGTGTGTGTTTGTGCTCGTACTATCACCGTGTGCTTACTCAAAATTATTTTTTCCTTAAAAATTAAAAAAATATACAATTACATCATTTCTCCCTTTCCTCTCTGTGGTAGTTTGAATATGCTTGCTTCATATGGATTGGTACTGTTAAGAGGTGTGCCCTTGTTAGATGGAAGTGTGTCCCTGTGGGGATAAACTATGAACCTTTGCCCAGTGTAGAAGACTCAGTCTTCTGTTTGCCTTCAGAACAAGTGGTAGGTAGAATTCTCAGCTCCTCCAACACTATGACTGCCTGGATTTTGCCATGCTTCTTACCTTGATAATGGACTGTACCTCTGAACCTGTAAGCCAGCCCCAAAGAAATGTTCTCCTTTGTGCCCTTCCCCCAGCCTTGAGCAGGTCTGAAGGACCTTGTAGACCAAACAATAAGGACCCAGGAGGCATTCCACATATTGGCAGCCTGCTGTCTGCTACATGAGCTGAGAAGAATAGACCACCTGCTGAGCTTGCCTTGAGATACCTTCAGGTTGCCATCTCCTCACCCTCACCCACACTAGGTGAAGTGAGATGGAGTTCTGGTGGTGGGGGTGGGGCTTCCCCTTTATATTTGAAAGCAGAATATTAAACTTTAGGCTTTGATCAGAATACTTTGTCTTGGCCTCATGTTTTCTCTTGCCCTCCATTCCCTTTTCATTCCCAACCTTCCTTTCAGGTGAACCCGGTTGACTTCAGCTGCTGGCAACTACAGATTGGTGCCTGAAACTTGGGGCCTGAAAATGGAAGACCATCTGAGGAATGCTGTCTTGGGTGGAGCTCCACAGAAAATGGAAGAAGAAGAGTATCCCAAGCATTGGTGAGCAATGAACAGCATTGATGCTAGCTAAGTTATGGCTGTGTTTGCAGGAAGTGTGTTTAAAAGGATACGGTCTAGGTTGAGTAAGTGTTGATCAGATGCAAGCTCATCAAGGAGGTGACAGTGAATTTTGGGATAGGAGTATTCTAATAGGATCTGCCTGCAGCCCAAGAGCTGCCTCAGGCAAGAGGTGCAGGGTTAGAAGGAATTGGAAGACTGAAAAAAGCAGGGTGCTGAGGAATAAATGCTGCTACATCTCCTAAAGAAAGAGATGAAGAGTTATATCTTGACTATGAGAGAGAGAAAGGGCTTCAGAAAGCAGTTGTCCTCTCTGGGCTGTGTCAGTGAAAAAGAAGGAAAAGGCTATTTTAGAGGTCTCCTTAGGAACAGGAGATGTTGAGTTTCTCTCTGGCTTCCACAGAAGCTGCTTTCTTTGTCTATTGTCTGTCCTTGGTGCACCAGTGTCCACGTGTGTCAATTATCTGTTTTTTGTTTTGTTGTCTGAATGAATGGTGTTCTGTTTTATGGTGTTCTATGGTTTATATTCAAAAGAAAAGATCGTTAAAATTGCTTGATCCACCTCTTGGTCTAGTGTAACTTGGTTTTAAAGGCAGTCTTAATATGCAGAGCAGAAGCTGTTAAGTTTTCTTATACCTGTAGCTAAGAGTCGGGCTGAGCTGGAAAAGCCTTTCCAAAAATTGATTGTCGGTATAAGCTGCTTTTAAAGGGACCAGCAGTTTTTTTTGGATTCTATAAGGAAGCCAAGAGTTGTTTGTCCTAGAAAAATCTCAGTGACAAGGTGCTTTTATCTTGAAATTGCAGCTAGGAAAAGCAAGAAATTTTGTTTGGTCTAAATATATAAGATGTGTTGTTACTTCATTTTTGTTTCTGATTGGTTTTAAAGGTATAAATATGTTCTGCATGTCTCGGTTATAGATTGTTGGCCTATAAGTTATTGGGTATGATTAGAAATTTGCAACTTTGGTAAAAATAAGTTGGCTTAAGATTGGTAACTCAGGGTTGGAGCTATTCAGAAACCAGATGTATAAAGATTAGATTTAAAAACAATGTCTCTTTAGTGAGATCTTAAAAACTACACTAGCATGCATTCATATATAAGAACTGGCAGCAAAACTTTGTGACATAAAGGTAATCTACTTGGTGTTGATTTTAGAGAAAATAGATTGTTTACATTGTTAAAAATTGGTTCCGTTTCCCAGAATTATGGTTATACTCTAATGTTACAAAAGAAACTTAAAAATATAGTTAAACTGCCACTATTCCATTGGGTAGAGTTGGCAGTTCAATGGTGAGTTTGAGATTTTTTGACTCACCCGTGTTTATAGGAAAAAGGATACAACAGGTAGAATTAAATTAAAGTTTAAAAACAACAACAACAACAACAACAACAACAACAACAACAACAACAACAAAAACCATGCAATACAGTATAGGCCTACAAAAGATAATCTGTGGGCCAGGCCTCAGGAAACAGGCGGAGATTAAGAACATTTACATTTGAATTAAGATAATGCAGTCTGGAGCAGAAGCTTGGGTGACAAACATTCCTTTTGTCTTGGTCTTCATGACCCCAGCTCCTAGAAAGGTGTTTTCTGGAATTCTGGGGAGTGGTAAATCTAAGACCTAAAGATATCCACAACAGACAGCTTATGGGCCAAGATAGATAATGATTATGCTGGAGAAATTAAAATTATGGCTGCTTCCCCCATGGCATTGTAATTGTACCTGCTGCCAAAAGAATTGTTCAACTTGTTTTGGTTTCTTTGTATCTGCTTCCTTCCAAATTTGTTAAGAATGAGAATGGACAAGATGGCTTTGGTTTCTCTAATGTATATTGGGTTCAATCTATTACTAGCAAGAGACCTAATCTTAAGTTATATAATGATTATTAGAGGATAAGGTTGCCTTTGGCTTGGACTTTGTCTGATACTCTCACTCAGCTAAAAAGAAAATTGGTTTTTCAATTAATCCAAAACAAAGTTCAAATTTAAGATTTATGAAACTAATGGGGCATTACAGCCTGACTTGCTTACTCCAGCTGCCATTCCAGTAAATTCATATAGAATTGTTATAGATCTAGAAGATTGTTTTTATACCATTCCTTTACATTTCTGGTAAAGGTGGGAGGTTTTGCATTCAGTAAATTTGTTTGTAATTTTTGAGAACCCATGGAGCAATATCATTAAAAAGGTTTGCCTCAAAAAATGGTTAATTGCCTTACATTATATTAAAAAAATGTTGTTGCTTTAATACAAGAAGTTAAGAGTTTGAATCTTTCAGTGTATATTATTGATTGTATGATATTTTATTAGCTGATCTCTCTGAAGGAGTTTTTCTGCAAGCCTTTGCTCTAATATAACAAACTTTAAAATTTTAGAGTACTTGTTGCTACAGAAAAGATTCAAAGGCAATATGTTTTCAATATTTGAGACCTCAGTTATATCCTAAGCAGATTGTGACACAGAAAATTCCAATAAAAATAGATAATAGTTGAATTCCCAGCAACCACATGGTGTGGCTCACAACCATTTGTGGTGGGATCTAGTGCCCTCTTCTGATTTGCAGCTGTACATGCAAAAAGAAAATGTTTTGCTTTTAATTTGATTTGCGTTTAATGATTTTTGGGAGTTGTCGGGAGATATTAATTGGCTAAAACCTCATCTTAAGCTTACCATAAGAGAATTTGAACCTCTGTTTGATATTCTCTCTTTTTTTTCCCCATAAAACTCGGGCAGAGTCACACAGGGAAAGCGGGATTTGAACCAGGAGAGAGAGAGAGCAAAGGGCACAGGCTCGCCCTCTGCAGGCAGCTACCCTAGCCACTGTAGCACCGCTGGCTTGCTTTTTATATTCTCAAGGGGGTTGCAAGTCCTAATTCCTTTCAACAATTAACTAATAAAGGAGAAATGGCTTTGTTAAAAGTAGAGTAAGCTGTTAGTTATCAACAGATAAATTATATAGACTATGATAAACTGTTGGCTGTTTGCACTATTGCTACTCATGTGCTCACAGCAGCCTTTTGGCAAAAGAAACCATTAATGTGGATTTATCTTTCTTCATCTACAAGTAAAGTTTAGATATCCTATTAAAAAATTGTTACTGTGTTAATACAAAATTGTATGATAGAATCCTAAAAGCATTTTGGATAAAAGGCTTATTTCTTTTTCCAAATAGCAACTAAATTGGTTATTGAAAAATAAGGATATTTGGCCTATTACATGGCAAAGTTTTTAGGCAAATTTGATAATTACTATCCAAAAGGCAAGTTGTTACACTTTTTCCTCTATGCATGCTTTTGTATTTCCTGTAAATTTACTACACATGCAGCCCATAGGAAAAATGTACTTTATTTACAGATGCCTCATCTATTGAGAAACAATATATGTAATTAGATCACATGTTCATTTTCTTGAGTTTCCCCTGCTTCAATACAAATAATTAAATTACATATTGTAGCCACTGTTTGATATGCTGACAAATCAAGTTTTCTCTTTGTATATTCATAGCCAGTATATGGCTCATGATTTATAATTGCTTAAAATTGTTCCTTTTAAAGACATTGCTAATTCTCAAATTGTATTTATAAAAATACAACTTAATTTATGAAACATATACTGTTTCCTAACTTTATAAGACATTGAAGAGCTCATATTGGATTGCCTCGACCCCAGGGCAATGCCAGAGCATTTGTATACTAGGCAGATTATGGGTCTTATAGAAACATTTGGCCATACAATCTTATTCTTTACAGCATCAAAATAGTAATAGCTTGAGACAATAATTTGACATTTCTAGAAAGTATGCAAGTTAACTTACAAAAATTGTTCTCAGTATCCTCAATTTTTTCATAATGGTGTTAAGCCTTGATGACTTATACATAATCAATTTTGGCAAATAGATGTTACTCATTTTTTATTTTAAAAATATGTACATGTGACTTGACATCTTTTAGGCATTCTAGTTACAACTGTTTTAACAAGAAAAGCAACTAAAAATATAATTAGTTATTGCCTATATTTTTTCCTGTGCTTGGTGTTCCATACCAGACTAAGTTAGGTAATAGAACTGTCTATTACAGTTATTTGACTACAGTCAAATATTTGAGATGTTTTGTTGATAATTTAATCTTACTGAGATTCCTTATTATCCTCAAAGACAAGAAATAGTGAAAGAGAAATTATAAAACTTTAAAATAATATCTTCATAATTCTCTGAGTGTGGGAAAAGCAGCTACTATTGCTTCTTCCCTGGTTTACAAAAAACTCTAAAAAATGGCTTTTTTTAACTATAAAGGGGGAATTATACCCCAAAAGGTCACCAAAAGCACACCTTGCTTTTGTCTTATTTGTCTTAAATTTTCTGCAAATTGATGCTAACGGTCAGTCTGCAGTGGATCGCCACTGGCATCTGGTCACTTTCAGCTCATTTGCCAGGGTCATATGGAGAGACCCCTTAACTAATACTTGGTGTGATCCTGACCCTGTTTAATTTGGGGCTGTGGCTCAGTCTGTATTTTTTTTTTTTTTTCTTCAGAAAAAGAGCACGGAGCCTGATGGCTACCTGAAAGATTAGTCCATCAGGTGGACACAGATCTTGAACCTAATAATTATAATTCTTATGATGAAGATGGCTCAAAATCTTTATCAGCCAGCTGATTTAACTTGGCATATAGACTCCACTCTTACTGGAGAGTAAGTGGTTTTTTAAATCAATACTTAAAGCCACACACTATATACCTGGTGGCCAGACTTGTGCCTGATCCCTGCTAATTAGCAGTTGGATTAGATACTGGAACATTTATGCTCTCAACCTTATTTTCTACTTTATTTCGATGATCATGTTGCTTTTAACCTTGTATTTTAAGGAGATTGATTGCCCTCACACAGGATCCCTCTTAGCAATCTCAGCTATTCATCATGGCAGCTACATCACTATGAAGAATTGAGTCTAGTGCATGCCTGCAGGTCCTTTGGTCTGAATATGGTTTTGGTCTATATTGGAAAGAGTGTGCCAATAATGGCCAGTTAGTCAAAGACGGGTAAGAGTGTTCTTGAGCTCTTATAAACCTAAGGCAGAGGCATACATCAATATGCTATGTATGTTTTTCCCAAAGATGGGTAATATATGAGTAATATAGACACTGACCTAAGCCAGGCATGGTCACCTGGCCACTCTATACCCTAGACAAGATGAAATTTTGTGCCCTGTCCAGATATTGACACTGTCATCTTAAAAACTTAAGGGGGGAACTGTGCCCTTCCCCCAGCCCTGAGCAGGTCTGAAGGATCTTGTAGATCAAACAATAAGGACCCAGGAGGCATTCCCCATTTTGACAGCCTGCTGTCTGCTACATGAGCTGAGAAGAATAGACCACCTGCTGAGCTTGCCTTGAGATACCTTCAGGGTGAAGTGGGTGAAGTGAGATGGAGTTCTGGTGGTGGGGGTGGGGCTTCCCCTTTATATTTGAAAGCAGAATATTAAACTTTGGGCTTTGATCAGAATACTTTGTCTTGGCCTCATGTTTTCTCTTGCCCTCCATTCCTTTTTCATTCCCAGTCTTCCTTTCAGGTGAACCCGGTTGACTGCAGCTGCTGGCAGCTACATTTCTCTATAAGAGTTGCCTTGGTCATGCTGCCTTTTCCCAGCAATAAAACTATAGCTAAGATACTCTTTCTTCCTGCTCTCATTTCCTCCCCTACACACACCTTATTCTCCCTCAAGTTCATGGCCTCTGGCCTCTGGCCTCTATTTATTATATATATTATTATTTAATACATGTTATATATTTCTGAATATAGAAATATAGTCTTCTCAGCACATATAACACTATATCTATATCATCTATATCTATATCTATATCTATATCTATATCTATATCTATATCTATATCTATATCTATCTATATCTATATGGTTTGATTTCCAGGCTGACCACTTGGCATTGATATCCATTTGGAGGACTGTTCCCTGGAGAAGATGACTTCCTCCTGTTCTCAGCATTCCTTAATTGCTTGTGGTTCTTTGGGGCCCAATGAAGTTTTCCTGTCCACATCAGCAAGTCTGTTGGTATTACCTTGTTCTGCCTTTATTAGACTTCATGTGATCAGCTTCTTGGACATTTCTAGGACGTACAGTGTCACAGCAGATATCCCACTCCTCTGTCTCTTACAGTTTTTCTGTTCCCCTCTCCTTGATGTTCCTTGAGTTTTCTGCACAGGAATTCTGTTGTAGAGAGATCTCATGGGGCTGGGCACCACAAGGTCACTTGTTCTTTGTATTTTGATTGGTTGTGGTTTTTTTGTGATGGTCTCCATCTTTTTAAAAATAAAGTTACTTTGTTGAGGGGTGAGACCTACACATGTCTCTGCATATAAGATAAGTATTTATAATGCAGTTATGTCAGATTATTTTAGAAATTATGTTAGATTAGTAAAGTGGTTATTGTATGTTCTCCTCCAAGAACTACAACCTCACAAGCCCCAACTAGTTGGCTAGATTTCCAGCACTAAGTATGATTTCCCTATTGTTGAGTAAGATTTACGTCCATTCAGAGAGCTGTTGGCTATCATTAAGATATGAGTGCCACTATTACATCCATAGGGTTATTGTGCCATGCTGGTCATCATTGTGTTCAGAGGCATCACAGCTGGGTACAACTGTTACTTGTTCCCTCCCTTAGAAGCTTTCATGGAAGATAGTCCTCAGTGGGAATTTCAGGTTAAATACAGCTCAGATCCCCTGGGTTCTGTGTCTGTAGTGCATGATGGATTTAGCATAGGGACTTAACTTTCAACCTCTGGGAGGCAACCAAGGCCAATGCCTATAGCCTATGATGTTTGGGAAATCTCTTAGATTCCCCTGACCAATAACTCATAAGGGAGTTTCTCATGCCTGGTATTAGAAGTTTTGTTAGGTAGTCTATGGCTCTTTTCATCTCAGGCAAGAATTTCACTTAAAGTATAAGTGTATTTGCATACACATAGATGTGTATGCATTATATGTAATTTTGGTTAAATAAATAATAATTTGAATCTATAGACTTTTTCAGACATTGTAAATTTTGCTCCCTTCTCTCCCTCTTCTTCTGTGTTAATCCCCTTTCCCATCCTAATTAATTATCCCACTGTTTTTTTCCATTTTTCCCTATTCAAATTACATTTCATCTGATATTACCCACTTTCTTGCTCCCCCACCTCAAGGTCCCCTTTTACATTCTTAGCTTCTTTGCTTACTCGAGGTTATATAACTCACACTTGAAGATCCAGAATTTGGAGTCACAGATGAAAGAGAATGTAGGATATTTGTCCTTCTGGAAGTGGTTCATCTCATTCAATATAATTTCTAGTTATTTAAAATATATTTAATTAATTCTTGATAACTTCATACATATGTAGGATGTGTTTTGATCACATTCACTCCCCTACTCTTCCCCCTACTCTTCCCATATCTACCTCTTCTAACCTTATGTCTTCCTCCCCTTTTTTCTCCCTCTCCTTGTCTTCTTTCCTTACATCCTCCTCCTCCTTCTTCCCCTTCCCCTTCTCCTTCCCCTTCTTCTTCTTTTGTTTTGTTTTTTCCAGACAGGGTTTCTCTGTGTATCTCTAGCTGTCCGGGAACTTACTCTATAGACCAGGCTGGCCTTGAACTCAGAAATCTGCCTGCCTCTGCCTCCCAAGTGCTGCAATTAAAGGTGTGTGCCACCACTGCCCGGCCGTCTTCTTCTTCTTCTTCTTCTTCTTCTTCTTC
Organism: Arvicanthis niloticus; assembly: GCF_011762505.2. Taxonomy (NCBI): domain Eukaryota; kingdom Metazoa; phylum Chordata; class Mammalia; order Rodentia; family Muridae; genus Arvicanthis; species Arvicanthis niloticus. Next base: position 12,883,447 of record NC_047661.1, on the reverse strand, counting down.
TTCTTCTTCTTCTTCTTCTTCTTCTTCTTCTTCTTCTTCTTCTTCTTCTTCTTCTTCTTCTTCTTCTTCTTCCTCTTCCTCTTCCTCTTCCTCTTCCTCTTCCTCTTCCTCTTCTTCTTCCTCTTCTTTGATTCTGCTTCTGCTTCTGCTTCTTCCTCTTCCTTTTCTGCTTCCACTTCTTCTATTCCTCCTCCTTCTCCTCCTCTTCTTTTCCTCTCCTCTCCTCTCCTCCCTCCCTCCCTCCCTCCCTCCCTCCCTTCCTTTTCTTCTTTCTTCTTTAAATAACCTTCTCAGCCCAAATAGTTCTGTTTATATACTTATAGATGTGGAGTCATCCACCAGAGTATGCTCAGCCTTTTAGAGAACACACCGTTAACTAAGTAAAACTGACTATCCTCCCAGGTATTATTAACTTGCAATTGCTCCTCAGCTAGGAATGAAGACTCGTGAGCTCTTCCTCACTCCATGATAGAATGCTGCCTGGCTGAGCTTGTGTAGATCTTACATAAGCAATCAGAACTGCTGTGAATTCATGAGTCCTGTCTTGTCCAGAGGACACTGTCTCACTCTGGTCCTCCCAGTGTCTGGCACTCACAGTCTTCCTGCCCTCTCTTTCACCAAGGTCTCTGAGCTTTGAGGGAAGGGGTTGTGATATAGATGTCCCACTTGTGGCTGAGCACACACAGACATTTATTCTCTGCACTTTGACCAGTTGTGAGTTTCCACCATTCGTCTCACAAATAAACTATTTCTTCTAAAATTATTAATGGTTCTTCCCTATTTCCCGACTCTCTCTTTCCCTTTTTATGGTAATCAATTTAAAAATCTCCTAAAGATACAGGCTTTTTATGAAAAAGGACAAGCAGAATTAGGATTTTGTTTCCAGTTGCTTCAGAGTCATGAAAGGTTCATGATAAAGCACCCTCCTGCATACCTGTGATGAGCTTTGGTCTTACAGTCCAGGTCTTTACCTGGGCAGTAAGGGGAAAGGGTATGCTTACCTTAATCTCAGTTTCAATGCCAGCTTCCACGTCACCCTGTTCTGTCACTGACTGATTCATTTTCTCACTAGAAACAAATAGCTTTTGTGTATAAAATACTTGATTAGAACTCTAAAACTGAATAAATAATGATGCATATTCTTAAAGAGTTCTGTAACATCAATGACAAGTTAATAAAAATAATAATCATGACAACTGTCATACAGGGAGGACTTGCTACTTGACAGGCACTGAGCTGATTAGATAGCAGATAGCTGTTAATCCTACTTTCAACAATTTTATGAAATACTTATTATTTCCAGTCTGCAGAGACACGAACTGAAGCACAGAGTTGGGGAAGTCCCTTTCTCATTACACGAGAAAAAGGAAGAGATATGAAAACTATAAAACAGAGAAGTGAAAAGAACAAGCAGAAAGGACCATGCCTTGAGCCAGAGGCTCATGGAATGGGAGCTGGTTTAGGACTCACTGATGTTTCCTCTGGGTTATAGAGGATAGGTATGATTTCACATTCCATCTTGCCCACTGGGGTATTGGAATACTGCTCAGGCAGGTGAAATGCTGAGGCTCTAAGCTATCTTACATCCTCTCTGACAGGCAGAACCCCGAAGCAAGCTCAGAGGGGGCAGATGGCAGCTTAAGATGAGGGACCCCACCCTGGGTGAGAAATGGAGCAGGCTGGGGCCAAAGCTGGTTTCCAAATTTTGATGGACTTAGATGCTGCTGCAAGGAGTTGGGAATGGGGGTCTGGTCCAGTGACAAGCCAGGGTTAGATGGAGGGGGAACTCCAGCTTAGTTCAGGGGTGAGTGTTCATGGCCAAAGGGCAGAGGGACCTTCTGCAGGAGACCTAGGCAGTGCAGTTCTGTATGACGAAGGCATCCTTACACTGCAGTTCTTGAGAGAGACAGTCTTGATTGTCCATACTGTTTATTCACTGTTCATCATGGAAAATGGGGGCATATGACTTATTTAGGATGGACCAGAGATTGAATACTTTTGCAGAAAGGGGTGTCTAGGAAGGGAAACTTATTGGTAAACCCTCTGGCAGGCCCACCTAGATTCCTCATTGGCATGGAGAACTCTGTGCTACTTGACTAGTGGTCATGAACCTTGAGTCGGGTGTCATGGTCACGTGTTCCAGGATTGGAACTGGTTGGGACCAGATGAAACTGCTGGGAGAGAGTACTGGGATTTCTGAATCCATTCAACCTTCCCAGTTTTTGTCTGGTGACATGTCAGATTTGAACATTGTAGAAAATAAGCATTTCTGCTGGAGATAATGTGTCTAATTTCTGTACTACTTTTGGCTTCTCAGCATCTGCTCTTTGTTCTACATACAATGCTGGTTAGCATTGGGGACGGGTCTTTTCTCCCACTGGATAAAGTTCACTACAAGTGTTATCTGACTTTCTGTAGCCAAAGCCAGATCACCCAGATAGAGAAGAGCTACTAGAATCTGAGCCACAAGAGATAGAACAGCAGATAAAAGGCCGAAACTGGGCTTCACTCCTTCACTCCACCTTTTCCCAGGGAATCTGTTTAGCAGACCTGAGACGTTCTGACATCCATCTCCTCTGGTTTACATCTAGGCTGGGCCTGGACCATCAATCTCTCCAATGTAGCTTTTTTTTTTTTTTTTTTTTTTTTTTTTTTTTTTTTTTTTTTTTTTTTTTTTTAAATAGCCAGTGCTGGTTTTTACTGTTTGTGATGATGAGCGGTAGAAACTGGGAGAAAGACCATGGGTGGTTCACACTCTACCATGCATACTCTCTAGGCAGTGGTGTAGACATGAAGAAAAGACACAAGAGACATATTCGGAAAGGTAATTTAGGGAAAGGACATAGAGGGTCAAATGTTAGCCCAAATAGACTGAATTTCACCTGGAAAGCATTGGAGAACAAGAGAAATGTCTTAGCTGGGTTATGTGATTGAGTCTCTCCTTCAAGATTAACTTGGCAGCAATATGGTTCTTAAAACTGGAGAATGTGGATATGGGAGTATATTAGTTAGTGTTTTAACTGATGAATCAGGAAATAGCTGGGCTCAGTTTGGCTCATGATTGAGAGGACATAATCTAATACAGTGGGGGAGTCATGGGGGCAGGCAGCTCATGATGGCAGAAATACACAACTGGGATTCCTGACCTCCCAACATCTTGGCAAAATAGAAGGCAGAAATAAAACAGGTAGTGAAGATGGCCCGGAGAGTCCCAAGCTTCTTCCCCCAGGGACCCACTTCTTCCAGTAAGGCTTTACCTCCTAAAGATTCTATAACCTTTCAGAACAGCTTCACCAGCTGAACAGCAAGTCCTCAAACACACGAGGATGTGCAGGGAGGGAGCAGTCACATTCAAACTACAAGAGGATAGGAAGGTATCTTGGCAGCCCAGGTAGGAGAGGCTCAGATTTTCCCTGTGGAAGTAACAGTGATGTGGTATACAAGATGACAGAACTTGTTTTTATGGATGGGAGCCAAGGGTAGTGAATGCTGATTCAGAGCAGAGCCAGTGGGGAGCACATCCCACAGGCAAAGAGAACTGATGAATTCTGCTGCATTGCATCTCAAATGCTCCATCTCAAGGATTGGGCTCGTAAAGAGAGATGCGGCAACTCAGTCTGGAGAGCAAATCAGCTGGACTTGGACCAAATTAATATCTGGAGCTGTCTATGCTGAAACATCGGCCACTCCCTTGACAAATAATTTTTGGTTGAGGCAGCGGGTAAGGGAACTTCCCATTTGGGAGATTTGGTATAATCTGTGGTTCCTTTTCTCAAAAAAAAATTAGAATTACAAGCCCCATTTTTTTTAGTAGTTCATAAAAAGTTGCAAAAGGGAAAACATTATTGAGCAATAAAAGGTGTGTTTATGTGTATTCGAAGGAAGTGGCTAGAGGCCAACTCTCATAAATGTGATAGGCTTATACCTTAGCACCAAACAATTACAAGAACCCTAGAGGCTTCTATTTCACTGGAAATGTAACAGAGGCAGCTTTCACAGCCCTTCCAGGCTAATCAACCAGAGACAGACTGTGCAGGGATGCCTGCTCCTTTAAGAGATGACAGTAAGCGAACTGTAATACATATAGCAAAAATGGTCTTGGGAGGGACATTCTTTCTATTCTCCAAGGTTTGGTCAGATACCCATGCCTCCATGTTACCTTGTAGTTCAGGCCAGGCTTAGTAACTTTCAATGCCACCATCTGCTATTTACCAGGTTTGACAGAACCATCTTTTCATTGACATTTTGCTATCCAAAGACTATGGCAGGTGGGTTTCCATTGTGAAGGTCAGATTTTTAATATCACACATAGAAGTCTTCCTTACAGATAGTAAGATGGTACCCCTTTCAACTGGCTGTCATACTTTCTCAGTTCTTGGAATCCCATAGGGGAATAAAGGCATTTGGAGGTATGTCTTAGTTAGTGTTTCCATTGCTGTGAAGAGACACCATGACCAAGACAACTCTTTTTTTTTTTTTTTTTTTTTTTTTTTTTTTTTTGACAACTCTTATAAAGCGAAACATTTAATTGGGGTCTGGCTTATAGTTTCAGAAGTTCAGCCCATTGTCATCATGGTGATGATGATAGTATAGGCAGTAGGCAGGCAGACATGGTGCTGGAGGAGCGGAGAGTTCTATGTCTTGATTGAAAGGCAGCCAGAAGGAGGGTCTTTTCTTCACTGAGTGGCGTTTGAGCCTAGGAGGCCTCAAAGCCCACCTACACGGTGACACACTTTCTCCAACAAGGCCACACTTCCTAATAGTGCCACTTCCCATGGGCCAAGCATATTCAAGCAATTGGTAGATACATGCAAGCTTATCCTCCCTTCAAAAGCCGCATCACAGAGGCAACTGCTTACTTCACTGAGAAGCAAGGCCAGCTCTGTCTTCCACAGTAAGACACACAGTGGATTATTTTCTCTGGGATTGATATGACCCCATGACCTCTGCCATCAGTTGTGGCAACAGAGTAGGAAGACAAACACATGCAGATGCTAGCTACACCTACGGAAATGCTGGTGTGTCTGTTGTTGAAATCCCCTAGGAAAAAGAGTGTAGTGTAAGACCACACACAGGATGCAACCCACCAGCCCTCCTGTTCCCCAGCTGTGGATGGTCTTGGTGTTGCTGGAGTATGTCAGGTAGAAGGTTGACTGGAGGGTAGAACTCATCAGTGGTATAACTGCCCTTGAGTCATCCCAGTGGGTTCATTGGTCCATTAAGTTAGAGTTGGGACGCCATCTTGTCCTGTGCCTTCTATATTGTGAGAGTAGATGTATCTCCATGTTTTTCAGGAACGGTCATTTTGAGACATAGAAGGCTTTAGACTCCAAATACTTAGCCTTGCAATCATCTGACTCACTCTTAATATCTATCATACAGAAAGTTTCTGATAAAATGGGCTTTAAGGCCCGATTTAAGGCAGAATCTATTATGAAGGAAATGCCTTAAATACTAAACTGTCTAGTAGTTAAGCACACTCTAATTCTGAGAGAAACACAGATAAATGTTTAGCTTACAACATAAGTTTATTTGCTACGGTTGCTAACAATGACCAGCTGGGCTGTGTCCCCTCCCTGGAGGCTGTGTCCCCTCCCTGGAGGCCACTTACCTTTCTTGCTTGGAGATCCGTTGTCTCTTCCAAAGATGAAACGCATGCTGTGTAATCTCATACAAGCCACTACATTCTGCTTCAACTTTCCAGGACATTGTGATCACACCAAGCCGTGTTTGATAATCTGTTTACCTAACTCTGATTTCCTCGCTTACCTAACTTAATTTCTTTGCTACTTTAATTCTGTGTCCATAGAATATCACCTACACACAGGTTCTGTGGGTTAAAACCTGGGCATCTTTTAGGCCCTGTCTGCCTCCTTCTCTCTGATTCTCTACCCTTAACATTCCTTAAATTGTATTTAAAGTAGGCCATAGTCTTAGTCTTCAAAGTAGAACACAATGTTTTCTTTTCTGAGTGACTTCAGGCTGCACAGCTGCACAGGAAGCCAAGGGGCAGAGGAGAACATAGTGGGCTTTCCAGCCTTTAAAGAAATTTTCATATGAATTTAAAGAGATGAGACACAGATGTACAGAGAACAGAAAGGAGTGGGGATTGGTAGATATCAGGGATCTATCAGCCAACAGAAGCTCAGAAAAGCCTCTCTGAACCTCACTGACCAGATTGTGTCCTGTCCCGTAGGTACTCCAATAAGGCTCCGTGCTGGCTAGTTTGATGTAAACTTGACACAGGCTAGAGTCATTTGAGAATAGCCTTGACTGAGAAAAAGCCTTCTTAAGATCAGGCCCTAGGCAGGCCTGTAGGGCATCCTCACAAGTGATTGCCAAGTAGTGCCTTTACAGTAATGCTGCCCTTGGGCTGGTGGTCCTGGGCTCTATTAGAAAGCAGGCTGAGTGAGCCATAAGTTGCAAGCCAGGAAGCAGCACTCCACCGTACCTTCTGTATCAGCTGTTGCCTACAGATTCTATACCCACTTTGAGTTCCTGCCTTGGCTTTCCTCAATAGACTGTGAGTAAGGGCGTGGAAGCCAAACAAACCCTTTCACTCCAGGTTGCTTGTTGTCATGGTGTTTCATCACAGCAACAGTCACTAAGACAGGCTCCAAAGGACTAAGTACTCCCCGTTACCTTTTATTACTGTGGGTATCCTCCAGCCTCAGAGGCGTGGGAGTGAGTAAGTGCCATGTGTTCTCCCTGGCTGGCCCAGGACAGCTGTAACGTACACAATCCTTCTTCCTTTTTCCATCACAGGCTAGAAAGGTTTCACTCTTTTCCTCTGAAACAACCAATTCCTTCAGACAGGTAAAATTACTCTGCAGAAAGTTGGGAGCAAGAGTTCAGCTCCCTGATACAGCAGCTGAGGTAAGAAAGCAGAGAGAAAATCACTTCATAAATGGGAAGGATCCTGGGAGGATTTACTCAAACCCATCAGCTCTTTTAAGGATGCCTCTAGGAAGAAACACACAGCAGCTATAAATGGTTTCTACCCCTAATGTTTTGGGTCTCTTCAGCTGCCTTCAGTGATGAGCGTCTTCTGAGATGGCAGGACGTGGTTGTAAAGGGGATGCAGCGATCATAAGTGCCTTTGTGCGCAGCTCATTGAGACAGTTCTGAGCCTTCTTTATTTGTGGAGCAATTTACCTGATCAGACCAGAAGTGTGTTGCAATAATGGTGGGAGGGATACTCTCACCAGTGGCTTCCACCCATTAAGGTCACCCAGCATCATAAAGAACAATAGCTGAGGGGTGACTCTGAGCTTAGAACCTATAACAGATGGAGAGGCTGGAGAGAGGCCTGCTGGGAAATGCAAACAGCAGCTGGGCAGGTCAAAACAGCAAAAACAGCGCTGGCGTCTTTTTCCTTGAGTGCATTACAAGAGCTTCCTTGGAGAGTACCCTGGCGATGCTCCACGCATCCAAGTTTATTTCCTTTATCATTCAGAGTGGCGGTGGATTATATTTAGGCCAAAGTCCCTAAATCAGGGACATTTAAAACCAATTTCATCAGCAGCGGTGGCTCAGGCCTTTTTAGAACTCAGGAGGCAGAGAACTCTCAGTTCAAGGCCAACCTGTTCTACAGAGTGGCTTCCGGGACAGCCAAGGCTGCTCAGAGAAACCCTGTCTCAGAAGAAAAAAAAAAAAAAAAGCAAGCTAAAACAAAATTAAAAAACCAAACACTACCATAGCCACCAGCCGCTGCAACATTCCTTTATTGTGTCCGGTTTTTACAGTGATGGGGAACAAATAGCATTTCCTACATGCCAGGTAACTGAGCCACATCTCTTGTACTTATTTTTGCCTTGAGAAAGCAAGTGTATGATTACAGATAGATCTGCTTGGAGGAGAGGGGCTTCAGTGGTTACCAGCTTTCCCCTCTAAAGAACACATTCCTTCAAAAGCTGGAACAGATCCAGCCTGGGCTTGAATATTTCCTGTATGGGGAAGCTCAGGACCTCAGCTAGCACTTTCACTGAAAGGCAAAGACAGTAAGTATCACCGGCCTTGCAGGCCTAGGGCTTTGGTTGTAGCTATTCAAATCTTGCTCTTGTGATGTGAAAGTGAACAGCTATGGAATGTAAACATAGTATGTAAATAGATCAGGGTAACTATGTGCCATGGTTTATGTTGTCAACTTGTGGGATTTAGAATTACGTTGGATATAAACTGTGGGTTTGTCTATACTATGGTAGTTTTAGATAGGTTAATTGAAGTAAAAAGATCCACTTGTCGGTGGTACCATTCCATGGGATGGTGTCTGCCTCTCTTTATGCTAGTAAAATTCTTCCCATCCTCTGTCATGAATGGCTTAGATTTAAAAATATCTGGCTTATTATCTGCAACTCATCCTTTGTACGTGAATTATTCACAACACTAAAATTCTCCACAGTATATTGTTTTGTTCTAAAGATTGTATGATTGATTAGCTGTCGTATTCACTTATCCACTTGTTAATCACTAATTGAGTCTTTGAGTAGGTTCTGGCAAGCAGGGCAATAAAAACAATCTTTGTTGACTAAGAGTTAATGTAGAGGAAGAGAAGTAAATGGGAAAAAGACATGGTGGAGCTATTGAGGGGGATTTGCGGAGCACACGGGCCTTGCTCAGGGGATGACCGATGGGGATGACCGATGGGGATGATGAAGCTTTTGCAAGGGAGTTTCACTTGACCTACTTTTAAGATTTGTTGTCTGTATTAGTTAATTTTTTTAAAGCAAAATGTTTTTTAGATGTAATTTAAAATTCTTCGAGAATTTTATTCAATGTATTTTGATCATATTCTTGAACTGCAGCTAAACTCCTGACAAGTGATTTTTAGGGAGGAAGGCTTTATTTATGGTTCACATTTGGAAGGAATATGTATAGTCAGTCTATCATTCGGGGAATATAAATAGATGGCAGGAGAAGTGAGGGGGTGGCCACATGTGTCCACAGTTAGGAGAGAGAGGGGACAGTGGGGGACAGACAGACAAAGAGAGAGAGAGAGAGAGACAGAGACAGAGACGCAGAGACAGAGAGACAGACACAGATGAAAGACAGACATACAGACAGCAAGACAGACAGAGAGAGAGAGACACACACACAGACGCAGAGAGAGATAGGGAGACAGAGACACACACACACAGAGAAAGAGAGAACGATAAAGCACAAGTGGTAGTTAGCACACTTACTAATTTTCATGCTGTGTAGGGCCACTATGCATAGGGTGGCACCCTGACATTCAGGGTGACTTTCTTCTCCAGTTAGATCTCTTTAAAAACATTCCTATGGACATGCCCAGAGGTGTGTTTCTGAGATAATTTCAAATCCAGTCAAATAGACAGTGAAGATTACCCATCACATCCACATAGAAATGAGCTATGAATTCTGGAAGCTTTATGTGAACAGATGAGTAACTTTTTTCATGTGATAGATACTGCAGCTGTGTATTTTAGGAGCTACAAGTAATTTAGTCCGAATTGGGTGAGTGTGTTTAAACTAGAATACCAATGGAGGTGAAGCTGTGTGTGGTGGTTAGTGCTAGTTGTCAGAGTGACAGGATTTAGACTGGAAATCACCTGGATTTGAGCATGGCTGTGTGGGATTATCTTGTTATGTTTATTGATCTGCCCACTGTGGGTGGCATCATTCCCTTGGTTGGACTACACAAGTGGAGAGAAGGAGTAGAGCAGCATCCTGCATTCTTTGTTCTCTTTCTGATGTGTATGTGTGTGTGTGTGTATGTGCGCGAACATGTGTGTGCTCATTGAATGTGTGTGCATGTGTTGTGACTGTTCCAACCTGTTTCCATGACTTCCTTGTCATGATGGACTCTTGAACTCTGAGTCACAGTAACCTCTTTCTCTATTAGACTGTCTTTGTTACATTTTATCGCAGCACTGGGTAAAAAAACTAACACACTAGGCAAGCACTTACCAACCTAGCTACAATCCTAAACTCCACTTTTTAACTTTTTAATGGGGCTACAAGCAACATTACACAGAGATTACACACCTGGCCTGCCTGTGAGCTTTGTGTTTGTATGGCACAGTCTCAATAAGGAGGGCAGAGCTTCCTTCAGGAGTGATAACTATACTTTTCCATTCTGGAACACTTCTGGATGTTCTTACATTAAGATAACAGAGAATATATTTTCATTTTTGGGATTGGCAAATATGACTCCCATGTGTCTTCATAGCTAGAGTCACAGGGAATTTCATGAAAGGTTATTGTGTTTTACAATCACATGATCTAACTGCATTTCAGGTAGCTGTGTATGTGACTCACAGAGGCAGGGCTCTGTGCTCAACCAATTTTAGCAGTGCAACTACACAGTCCCTGTTGGTTTTCTTGAACACGTCTTCTGTCCTGGCACAGAGACTTATTAATAATCAGCGTAGGCCCCAGTCAGTCTGTAATGCTCAGCTTGTGGAGTTAAAAGAGATGTTTCAAAAAAAATTCTGGCAACCATGTTAGTTGTTGCTTTTGTAGTTACTATATCGTCAATGCATGCTTGTGGAATAAATGCTGAATTAATCTATTGTCTGAGGACAGTAGTGTTTATGGACTGGGTGACTGTCTTAGTTACTTGCTCTGTAGTCCTGGAACTCACTCTGCAGATTGACCTTGAATTCAAGAGATCTGCATGGCGCTGTTTCCTGAATGCTGGGATGCACATAAAGCCATGCCCAGATTCAAGCTTTTCTTTACTTTGACCTTGCTCTGTATCAGTCTGGCTTTGAATTCAAGAAATCTGCTTGCCTCTGTCTCCTGGGATTAAAGGAGTGTGCCTCCAAGCCTGGACCTAAACTTAGCTGGGTGGAATCTTGCCCCAAGGACACCACTTCCTTAATTCAATTTAGTGTTCTTGAACACAGGATTCTCTTCTATTTCACTTCCTGGTGCCCCTTTAATACTTGAACTATATATTTTATATTTTTCCTTTCTATGTTTGCTACACTTGTTCAAAACGCTCCTGAGACTTAACCAGAGAACAAAGTCCCTGCTGGGCTTTTTTGAGACTTACTTTGTCAATGCAATTAATATAAATTTCTTTACCTTAGCCTCAGGAAGACTCTTCAGATAAGGGCAAAAAGCAGCCATATTCTTCACTAAAACATTACAAAAACAGTCTCTCGGCCATGTACTGAAATTTTTCTTCACTGAAACCTCTTGTGCCAGGCCTGCACAGTTCAAATTACTGTCAGCAACAAAGTCTTCCATATTCCTACTAGGATGGCCCACTAAACCCCACTTAAAACATTCCACTGCATTCTTCAAAACAATGGCATGGGTAGGCCTATCATAGCAACACCCCGGTTGCTGGTATCAACTTCGGTCTTAGTTAGGGTTTTAATATTGTGAACAGACACCATGACCAAAGCCACTCCTATAAGGACAACATTTAATTTGGGCCTGCTTACAGGTTCGGAGGTCCAGATCATCATCATGAAGGTGGGAGCATGGCAGCATCCATGCATGCATGGTACAGGAGGAGCTGAGAGTTCTCAATCTTCATCTGAAGGCCACAAGGAGAAGACTGGCTTCCAGGCATCTAGGATGAGGGTCTTAAAGCCCACACCCACAGTGCCACACCTACTCCAACAAGGCTACACCTCCTAATAGTACCACTCCCTGGGCCAAGTATATACAATCCATCACAGTGACAAGATTTCTTTAAAAAAGTTCCTCAATGCTTGAGAGTGAACTCACCTCTCTTAAATGCACACTACTCTTAGAGAGTATCAAAGTTTGGTTCACAGAACCCACATTCGAAGGCTCACACCTATAATTGTAATCCCAGGAGACATGGTGCCCTCCTCTGGCACTTAAGGGCATCTGTAATCAGATGTACATAGCAACACAAAGATTAAACGCATACACATAATTAAAAAATGAAGCAAATCATTCTGAATGGTGGCATATGCCTTTAATCCCTGCACCCAGGAGTCGGAGGCAGGTGGGTCTCTGTGAGTTTGAGGCTAGTCTGATCTATACAGTGAGTTCCAGAATAGTAAGGAGTATAGAGAGAGACCCTGTCTCAAAAATCAATCAATCAATCAATCAATCAATCAATCAACCAACCCATCAAAGAAAGATAGAGAAAAGAAAGAAATCTTTAAAAAATAAAACAATGCTTATCAAATCTGTGAAATAATCTAGAAATGTGCTTTGTTTACATTTGCATAATGATCATACTGACAATAACGAGCTGGAGGCTGTTTGTGTATCTGATAAGATTTATAGAAGCTGCTACATTAATCAAAAGCACTGTGTGGAAATGATGTAATGTCATCCATGATACAAATGTGTCCCAAGCTTAGTGGCCAGTAAGCAAGAAATTTCCCCACAAGTCTCAAATGTTGCCTGCCATATGACGCTGCCCCAGGCCTGGTGGAATACCACAGAAGAAATGGGAAAGGCACTATTTATCATCAGGTTGGCTGTGATGTGGCAGTGTCTGTAATGTTTAATATATATTTTTTAATGCCATAAAAGTATAGGGACTACAGGGTGTGGGGGATGTCCAGGGGGACCCCACCTACTCACAGGAGAAGGGGAGGAGGAATGGGGGGAAAGATTGTGGGAGGGGGTGACTGGGAGCAGGGCAGTGAGCAGGATGTAAAGTGAATAAGTAAAAAGATAAAGTAAAAATTAAAAATGTAAGCACTATAGCTGAATCAAAAAGAAATATTGCCTCAAAATTATGATTTTAATTATATACATGTATATATACGTGTGTGTGTGTGTGTGTGTGTGTGTGTGTGTGTGTATCTTTGTGTGTGTATATGCACATGTGTGGGTGCTGGTACCCTTGGAGTCCAGAAGAGGGAGTCAGATCCCTTAGAGCTGATGACAGGGCAGTTGTGGATGACTGGACATGGTGCTCTGCGATGAACTTAGGTCTTAACTGCCAAGTTGTCACTCCAGCCCATGAACATGTTTCTTTCTAAATTTAGAAGTGACGGATTTTTAGACCTTCACTTCAGTTTCCTAACTGCAGGATATGGTTAACTTGTGAAATCCACATCTTTATCGCTAAGCTTTCCTTGCTTTGGTGCAGATATGGTTTTCCAGATGATTACATATTTAACACAACACCACAGCTAAGCACACAAAGCAGTGGTTCTACTTCAGGCCATAGAGTCAGCAGTCAGTCTTGAGCCTACAGGCTCTGGATCTATGATGTTTGCTTGTTTCTCTTTGCATATGATTTTTGAGATACTCATATTGTATTTTTCAAGCAGTAGGATTTGAGGGCAAAAGTAAGAATTTGGTTGTTAAAGGGGTCCTTATCAGTTTTATAGATGTTCTCTTAAAGCAAAGAAAAACAAACTGAACTAGATAAAACAAAACAACAAAAACCAGTCCCTACAAAGAAGTAAGGAATATTCTATTGCACTTCGGTGTTTCAGGGAAGGGAAACTATAGAAATGTCTCCGATATTTATTGACACACAAACTACCTATGGCTAGAAAGCACTAGAAAAATGACAATTTGAAACAGTCTAGGGAAAACCTACTTTGTGCCATTTCTTTGGCTCCCAGGCTGGGAACCTGGAGTATGATATTCTAGCTTAATCTGAGTGTATTTACAAAAACCACAAAACATCAGGCTGTTGATTTTAACTTTAAAAAAATATTCTGGAAGGTAATTGTGCACATTACTTCACCCTTCTAGGTTAATGAAGTCACCCACAGGCCACAGTAAGAAAATGACTGAATTATGACAAACAAGCAAAACCCAACCCCCTCAACAAAGCAACTGAGAAAGGTCAGAAGTTCTCTGGGTTTTTATTGTCTTCCGTGGAGTATACAGCAGCATTACCCCTCTAGTGCTTCCTGGTGATGGATTGCAGAAAGAATCAGAGAAGACACAACATGAATCTGCTCCCGGGACAATGATTGTAATCAAAATAGGAAGTGGTAGAAATGTAAGCCATTCTCCCTAACCGTTTAAAGATTATAAATCTGTTATTCATCTGTTATGATCCAGGGGCCTACTTGTGATTTTTATGGTTCTTTACATGCTCAGAATTGTAAAAACTGTAATGTTGAAGGGGCTACAGCTGTTCTCTTTTTGATTTTCATGTTAAAATCTGTGCTTGGAGCATTGCACCCTGGTGTCTGCCTCTACCCATCTGTAGTCCAAGCCTGCTGCCAAAGTCTCTTATATGGCCACTCAAAACCATCTTGGTTCCTTCTTTTCCAGTTATTAACACCTAGTACCGGGGGCTGGGGAGTTATGTCTAGCTGGTTTGCACCGGAGTTGGTTTGCCCCAGATGCCTAGATTTATCTTAGAACCCAATCTTAGTACTGTATCAGCTCAGTCTGGTGGCTCCTACCTTCCAGTACCAGCACTTGAGATCTGAAGGCAGGAGAATCGAAAGTTCAATATCATCCTTGACTACTCTTGGAGTTCATGGCCAACCTGGCTTATGTAAGACTGTCTTAAAAAGCAAACACACCAACTACTTCTTCAAGGAAGGGATCGAAGGAAAAGGGTTGAAGCAATTGCCAGTGGGTTTGACCTCATGGTCCCTTTGAGAGACCCAATTCCTGTATCACACTTGAATTTTATCAGGGTTACTTACTGAAAGGAAAAGTATCTACTCAGGACCCCTTAGATCAAGTTCTGAGCACAAAGGAGGTTTATTTGCCCCAGAGGGAAAGAGGACAGGGAACAAGAGACAAAAACAGGAGATAGAGAATGAGGGGGAAGGAGAAGGAGAAGGGAACAAAGGAGAGGGAGGAAGGGAACTTGTCTGGGGGTTTTATGTGGCGGGTGGGTGGAGACAAAGGACTGCCTCTGGATAGAGAGGAGACCCATGTGGCACAAAGGAAAATGGTGGTTTAGAAAGATAAAGAGGGAAATTCTGTGTTAGGATGAGGTGTTTAATTTTAATTGGTTATATTAACTAGGGCAGCCAAAGGGATCTTTTTATTGCTGGACTTCAATACTTTGATAGCTGGACCTTGGTGGTCAGCCTCAGGACAAGGAAGTGGCCAAGTAAAGGGGTAGACGTTAATGGCCTGCTTTAGAAATATAATCTAATGGTTTTTAGCACGTCAGAGGGAATGGGGGAAAAAGGCAAGGCCTGCCCACCATACTCAGGCTGACCAGAGTTTCTTCATTACAGAAGTATGGGTGACACTGTGTGGCCACTGTGTGTAAGGGAAGTTATTTCCAGCTTGTATCTCTGCACTCCAAGATGCACACTCTTATGCTGTCTCCTCTGTCCTGTGCTGTCTGCTCACAGGCTTTTCTCCTCTTTCCTCTTCTACCCTCCACGCTTTTCCTCCTCTCGCTTTTCACACTGAAACTTATAGCAATGGTCTCAATAGATATTCGTGTCCCCTGATATTTACAAGGGAGCTTATTATCTCAGATTTCTCTAGTTCAAACTGTGTCCGCGGTTGTGGTCATTATCAGGAAATAATGTTCGAACCTGACGCATTTTTCTAAGTCATCTTTTTCCCTTTTCTTTGAGGAATCCACTTTCCTTACAAGGGACCATCTTTCTAATGTCTTTGTAGCTTTTACTTAATGTGAACAAGGATCTAACAATCTTAACTGTTGTGTCTTTGAGTAACATAAAGACTCAAAATTTACACTTGTAGAAAAGATTTTTATTTTGATCTTAGTTTTTCATTGTCTCATTTCAGGTCTACAAAAATAAAACTAGTATGAAGTCTGCCTTTTACTTGTTGGTCTCACGATTTTAGAGAATTTCTACACATTAAAATTCCATTTTCGTGTAATATTATTTTAATAGAAATGCTCATTTTGTGGGAGGAAAATGACGAATGCACATTTGAATGATTCTCAGGAATCTCTTATATCCCTTTTATTGCATTTTGATGTGGCTGAACTCGTCAGTAAAGAGGGGAGAGTTGGAATTGTAACATGTTTTATCATCCACCCTACCATTATTCAATAAAAAATGCTTTTTTAAAAATAAAAACGTTAGAGAAATTTACCAGTTTTCTTTTTTCTAAAATATATATACACACACACACACACACACACACACACACACACACACACACACACATATATATATATATATATATATATATATATATATATATATATATATTTAACAAATAAAGTGATCTTGGGCTCAATTAAGAATTGGGATTTTGTGGTCATTCCTTTAATGCACTCACACTTGTGAGGAAGATCTGACATTATTCTTCTATTCTGCAGATAGAGTGAGTGCCATGCAGAGGGGCCACGTGCCTACAGATTCATTTCTAGAAACTGTCAAAAGCCTATTCTTTCCTTCTTTCCTGTTCTCCCCACTTTTATTCTCGTCTATAAATTATTTTGGAAAGTTCATTTTATTGTAGAAAATGTGGAGGGCCCTTGAGGATTTAAAAGAAAAATTCTCTGCTCTCTGAAATTCTATAGTATAGTGGGAAAAAAAAACCCCATGTATTGTAGCTGCGTGGGAAGTACTTGCTTAGCATGCACATGACCCTGGGTTCAACCTCCAGCTTCAAAAACAGCTCCCCAAATGCTGTACATACCACCCTTTCTTGTACATAACAGAGCCACGCTATTGGTATAGAGGGGAAGAAGCATGGCTTCTCGGCCTGAACTTGGGGGAGAGGAGGAATGAGTAGATAAAAGATTTTAAGAAATAAGTGGCAGTTTAAGTTGGGATGTTAAACAGTAGAGAAGGGATGGGATTTTAGACAGATGATTACATGTGGTATCTGGCACAACTAAAATGTCCACTGCTTGGAGTAGAGCTCCTTAGGTTATGGGGTGGGAAGTTTCGTAGGGTTGGGTCTTGAAGAAGTCTCCCTGGAGGACTAGCTTATACTGCATAGCCCATACTGCAGAGGGGGAGCACTGCCCCTGGGAAAGCATAGCCTATACTGCAGAGGGGGAGCACTGCCCCTGGGAAAGCATAGCCTATACTGCAGAGGGGGAGCACTGCCCCTGGGAAAGCATAGCCTATACTGCAGAGGGGGAGCACTGCCCCTGGGAAAGCATAGCCTATACTGCAGAGGGGGAGCACTGCCCCTGGGAAAGCATAGCCTATACTGCAGAGGGGGAGCACTGTCCCTGGGAAAGCATAGCCTATACTGCAGGGGGGAGCACTGTCCCTGGGAAAGCATAGCCTATACTGCAGAGGGGGAGCACTGTCCCTGGGAAAGCATAGCCTATACTGCAGGGGGGAGCACTGCCCCTGGGAAAGCATAGCCTATACTGCAGAGGGGGAGCGCTGCCCCTGGGAAAGCATAGCCTATACTGCAGAGGGGGAGCACTGCCCCTGGGAAAGCATAGCCTATACTGTAGAGGGGGAGCGCTGCCCCTGGGAAAGCATAGCCTATACTGCAGAGGGGAGCACTGCCCCTGGGAAAGCATAGCCTATACTGTAGAGGGGGAGCGCTGCCCCTGGGAAAGCATAGCCTATACTGCAGAGGGGAGCACTGCCCCTGGGAAAGCATAGCCTATACTGCAGAGGGGGAGCACTGACTGTGGGAAAGTAGTACAAAGGCAGGTTATGAAAGATTGCTCTCTTCCCAGAGTGGAGCAGGGATCAAAGAAACAAAACAAAACAAAACAAAACAAAACAAAACAAAACAAAACACCCTGGAGAATGAGCTTGTTCGAACACACATTGTGAGTCCAGCTGCATGTGTTGAAACATGGACCTCTGGTGGCTGCTGTTAGGAATGGGGCCTTTGGAGGCAATTAGGCCATGAAGTTAAATTGCTAATGATGGGATTAGTGCCCTTCAGAGAAGACCCACAAAGAGCTTGTTTCCTGCCTCTGCTGTCTAGGGGAGGACAGAGGAAGCATCCATCTGAAGCCAGGACCTGGGTTCAGAAGAGTCACTGAATCTGCTGGTGTCTTTCTACTCTTTAAAACGTACAAAACTCATTTATAGCCTATGATGCTCCATCTATTGTAATTTGTTGCAGGAGCTCTAATGGAAACAAGACCAGTGTAAATAGTAGGAATGCAGAGGTAATGCAGAAATTCTGAACTAAGGTAACGGCAGTGAGTATCCAAGGACGAGAGTAGGCATATTTGAGGTAAAAAAGATTATTTCTTTGAAATGCATAAGGGAAAAGTCTTCTTTTTCTTTTTAAAAAAAGTTCTACTTAGAATTCTTGTAAAACACGCATATATTTGGTTTAAATTTATTTCTTTACTTTTACTTTTTTTTTTATTTCTGAGACAAGGCCTCATATTCTAAGCCAGTCTGTGCACTTGTTTATCATGTAGTGTCCATGCCCTGTCTATTCAGTGCTGGGTTTGAACCCTGGCTTCATGTTTGCTTAGCCAGCACTCTACCGGCTCGGGTACACCCACAATACCGAGATGGAATGCTTTGGAACAGAGGTCTTTATACATGCCAGACAGTGGTCTTCCTATGCTAATGCTTTTGAGAAAGAGAATGAAAAGAAAATGGACTGAAAGTCCTTTTAAGGTTTATGTGTGTGTGTGTGTGTGTGTGTGTGTGTGTGTGTGTGTGTGTGAGAGAGAGAGAGAGAGAGAGAGAGAGAGAGAGAGAGAGAGAGAGAGAGAGACAGGAGGCTAGAAGAGGGGCATTGGAACCTTTGGAGACGGAGTTACAGGCATTTGTGAGCTGCCTAACATGATGGATGATGGTGGGGAACTGAACTTGAGTTCTCTGTAAGAGCAGCAAGAGCTCTGGGCTGCTGAGCCATCTCTCCAGCTCTAGTTACATTTTAAAAGGTGTAACTTTCTTTTTTGTTCTGAAGCCACTTTGTAGCAGCCCAGTTTCTTACATGGTCCCCCATTATCACGAATTATGCAGTCCAACTTTCCCACATTTGGGGAAATGACAGGGGTTAGCATATCCCAAGTACAATGGATGAGCCTTGCCCTGGGAAAATCACCTTCTTGATCATGGCTCTCCTGCTAGATCTCCCCCCTCCCCCATATCTTTTTTCTAAATATCCATCTCAGCTTATCCTGAACTTGTATCTCCACCCGAGTGCCAGAGATCCCTCCTCCTTGCTACTGGTGAAGTGTACCATGAGAGAACTCTATTGGCTACAATGCTGATTCTTTAGGACAGGGGCTGTTCTTCACACTTCTGTGCCAGAGGGTCCCAGCATGCTCAGTGTCTCAGTTGCTTTTTTTTCTGTGTCATAGTACTACATAAAACCAACGTATGGAAGGGTCATGGTTGGAATGAACCATCCACCCTGAGGTAGGTGCATGAGAGCAGAAGTAGAATGTAGCTGGTCACATTTATCTGCTGTCGGGGAGTAGACACTGATTAATGTTTGTGGTGAGTTGGCTTTTTTATTTGTATCCATCATATGACCCTGGTGGTGCTAGGATGCTGCTGTCTATAGTCAGGGTAGCACATCTTAACCCATTTACACATTTCCGAAAGCTCACTGGTAAACCCAGAGGTGTCTCTCCTAGGTGACTTTAAATCCAGGCAGGTTGCCAGACAGGTTGCCAATCAAGAGTCATCATTACATTTATCTTTTAAAAAGTCTTTACTTTGTGTCACACCATGTAAGAAATTGTGATATGGGATTGGTTTCAGCCCCTAAGGACGAACATGAGTCCCCTTGTTATGACTGAGGTCCAGGTTACATCACAAGAAAGCTAATTCATTATATAATGTTTCACACAATTGTCCCAGCGTTCTGTGGTTTTTGTCACACAGTTAAATGTTCTTATTTAATTAGGATTGTATGGAGGTAATTTTTTTCCATCAATATGTCAACTGGCAAGGGAGTTTTCTGTCCCTGGAGTACATACATAACAAGCATTTTGTTTCAGCCATATTCCGGGTTTAATGGAGTCTTTATTGTGCATTAGTACAGACACGTCTTTGCTACCACTTATGTTTTTATAGGGTAATGTGTCTCAAGAGACCAACATTAGTTACAGATACACCCACTGTATCCATGGCTTCTCCCATGAGGAGGACACATGCATCATCCTTGCAATAAAACCACAGTTCTAGTTTGCTTTTCTGTCCCTGTGATAAACACCATGGCTGAGAACAACTTGCGTAGGAAAAGATTTATTTCAGTTTATACTTTATATTTTATATTAAAAACTACCTTATATTTCCATCACTGATGGAAGTCAGAGCATCGACTAAAGCCCAGATCACGAAGGGACGATGCTCATTGATTTGCTTTCTAATGCTTGCCCAGTTATCTTTTTTTTTTTTTTAACAGCCTTGGATCATTTGCCTAAGGATGGCAGTGCCCACAGTGGGTTGAGTCCTTTCCCACCAATTAACAATCAAGACAATTTATTACACACATACCATAGACCAGTCTGAAGTGGGAAATCTCCCAATTGAGTTTCCCTCAGATTTCTCTGGGTTGTGTCAAGTTGACAGCTGAGACTAACTACTCCAGTGACAAACCTCAGTGCTCTTTGACTGTCTCCCATCACACTAGCAGGAACTTTAATCTTCCCTAAGATCCCTCTTCTCATGTAATCCCATGAGATCCTGTTGCACACAGTGGGGTGTTTGTTGGTACTGTCTTGAACCAAGGCAAATTCTGTAGTTCGGAGGCTAGAAAGGCTTACCCTAGTTAGACCAGGAAAACTTAAAAGATGCCTCTGCCTTTTCCATGTCTGCAGTGAGATGTGCTGAGTGTCTGAACAAGTACTGGACTCAGTGGACTCAGTGGACGCAGGACCTGCCATGCCCTCCCCCCTTCTCTTTCTTCTTTCTGCTGTTTTTTGAGACAGTGTCTCTCTATGTAGTCCTGACTGTTTTGGAACTTGCTTGTAGACCAAGCTGGCTTTGACCTCTCAGAGATCCACCTGCACCTGCCTCTGAGTGCTGGGATTAAAAATATGTACCACCATGACTGGCCACCTACTGTTTTTTATCAATACCTCATAGTACAGGACAAATATGAAAGAGAATAAATAGCCACAGGTCACCCTGTTTTTATGCCCGGTTGGTTGGGAAGGTAGATTACTCTTGCTCCTTGAGGGCCATAAGAACTTCCAGTTAACCTAACACGAATATGTTTTTTTCAACCCTTCTTTTTTATTCCTTTGTGTGTGTATATCTTTTATATGTATGAGGTGCATGCCTTCATGTGTGTGGGTGCATGCACCTGTGTATGCTCCAGAGGTCACAGGTTAACTCTGGGAACTTTGTTCTACTGCTCTTCCCCCAGGGTCTTTTGTTGAACCTGGGGCTAGGCTGGTGGCCATCAAGACCCTCTTGTATCAGCTTCCCTCACCCTATGCTGAGGACACATCCAGGATTTTACAGGAGAAGATCCAAACTCATGTTCTTAATCTGCAGAGCCATCTCTCTAGTCCTTTCATCTCCTCTAGTCCTTTATATATATATAAAAAATCCATAAGTGTTATTTAGAATACCTAGTAGTTAAAGCAAAACTCTAAGATAATTGAATTAATTTAATAGTAATTTAATAGTATTTTTGTAACATTAAATCTAAATGTTAAAATTTCAACATGCAATCTATGTAAAGTTATTATAGATATTTTCCAGACTCGTTTTAGTCTACATACCTAAGTTGGGATTAAATGTTACATTCACAGCCAAGCTCAACTTGAAGCTTGTATTAGGTCCTTTTCTCATGGCTGTGACCAAATCCCTTATAAAAGCAGCTTAAGGGAGAAAGGTTTTTATTTTAGACTACAGTTTTAGAGGATTCATGGCTGCTTGAATCCCTGGAATTGGGAGTCGGTGGCTCCTTGGCTGATTGGGGTAAAGAGAGAGACACGAATCAGCTAGAGATGGTATCACCAAAGGCCTACCCCTCATGACCTCCGTCGTCTGCCTAGTCCCTCTTCTTAAATTTCTGAAACCCCTAAAATGGCACCACCATCTGGAGATGATTTCAAATCATCTCCAAATGAGCCAATGTTAGGCATGTTAGATATCCAAACACAGCAAGCGTAAGGTTTCACCTAAGTACTTGTTCTGTATTTAGAATCTGTTAATGTTAGAGTTAAAAGGTGATTTCTCAGCCAAACATGGTGGCTCTTTTCTCTAATCGCATAGCTCGATGGAAGCAGAAGGAGAAGATTCACTGACAGTGTGAGGCCAGACTGATTTCAATCCTGCATTCTTGGCCAGCGGTTGCTTCTCACTGATGTACTGGGACCCCCATATTAAAGAAATGATTTCCAGACCCAAGGTTTTCCAAAGCTATTTTCAGTTTGCTAAAGCCTAAATCATCCATTTTGAAATTTAGATTTTAAAAGATAAATAAAAATTTAAAGGTTAGATGAGCATGGTGGCATTGCCCATAATCCCGACATGACAGAGACAGAGACAGAGACAGAGACAGAGACAGAGACAGAGACAGGAGGATTGGGAGTTCTAGGTCAGCCTTTGCTATATAGCAAGTTCAAGGTCAGCTTGGGCTATATGAGGCACTTTCTGAAACAAAACAAAACAAAACAAAACAAATTAAAGATCCTCAAACCAAATCAAAATACAAAAATAAAACATATTTGTCAGGGTTCTCTAGAGTAGTGATAATCAACCTTGTTAATACTTGGACCCTTTAATACAGTTCCTACTGTTATGGTGACTCCAACATTTTGTTGCTGCTCTGTAACTGTAATTTTGTCACTGTTATGAATCTTAATGTAAATATTCTATTTTCCGATGGCTTTAAGAAATTCCTGTGAAAAAGTCATTTGACTCCAAAAGGGGTGGCTACCCACAGGTTGAGAACCACTGCTTTAGAGAAACATAAATATAGAAATAATGTCTGTCTGTCTGTCTAAAAGAGTTTTATTATAATGGCTTATAGGCTGTGGTCCAGATAGTCCTATGATGGCTGTCTACCAGTGGAAGCTCCAAGAATCAGTAGTTGTTCAGTCCAGCAAGCCAGATGTCTCAGATGGTCTTTATTTAATATATGCCAGAATCCCAAAGAAGTAAGCACTAATGCTAGTGAAGGAACAGACTTGTTATCAAGATCAAGAGCAAACATGTAAAGAGAGAACTGGATTTCTTCTTCTATGTTCTTTATAAAGACTGATACAAGGTGTGGCTTAGATTAGAAGAGAGTCTTCTCAAAGATTCAGATTAGAAGTAGATCTTCTCACTTAAAATGATTAAATCAAGCTATAATTCCTCATAGGTGTGCCCAGCCATTTCGGGGTTTTAGTTAATTCTAGATATAGTCAAGTTGACAACCAAGAAAAGCCACTACAAGAGGCAACCTCAAAAGCAAAACAAAAATTAATATTTAAATTTAAAAATGTAGTTCTTTGCTTACATGGCTTGTACCTCATGGGCTTGGTAGCCCCATGTTGCTAATGGCAACTATACTGCACAGACATCAAGCACCCAGGATCAGTCTCAGTGATTCCAGGAAATGTGTACAGTCAAGGTTACTTGGGAATCACAAGACAAAAAGAATAGCATTGTGATACCCTATGGAAAGAAACAGGATACTGGTCTGTAACTGTGGAGGGAAGCTAGCTGAATGGGGTAAAATTCTGGTCATGTTACTTTCAGATAGAAGGAAGTTACTACACATTCTGGGCCTCAAGTTACACACCCAAAGAGAGGAAGAGGAAGAAGAAAAGGAGGAAGAGGAGGAGGAGGAGGAGGAAGAAGAGGGGGAAGAGTATGAGCAGCTGGAGCAAGGAGCTTCTATTAAGTTGTCAGGAAACATAAGGTATAATTTAATATCTTCAGTGTTTACAGCAACACACTTTATCATTGCATTTGTTCCTCAGTAAAATGATCATGGAGATCTGGGGTGAGAACCAAGTCTTCCCATTTAAGCCCATTTTTCTTACCATGTTATCATCACCGTCAGCAGCAGCTAGCTTGAACTGAGTGCTTTCCCTGGGATGTGAGCAGCTTTAGTCTTAGGCTTTATAGCTGATAGGACTATGTCCCTGGCCCCTGCTTCGATAGTTCAGGATCAGAAACAGCTATTGATATCTAAACACCCATGGAAAAGCCTTAGAGAAAAAGATGTAGAGAAACGACTCAGTAGTTGAGGGCACTTGTTGCTCCTTCAGAGGTCCTGGGTTGGATTTCCAGCACCAATATGGTATCTTACAACCATCTGTAAGTTCAGTTTCAATGGATATGGTATCCTCTCTGGACCTCCATGTACACCAAGCATACATGTGGTGCAAGACATACATGTAGGCACCTTCCCAGACATACAAAAAAAGATTTAAAAAAGGTTTCAGTATATTAGCATCAAGAATCAAGGTCTCTAGTTCCTTGAAAAATATATGCATCACAACTGCCCCAAACATATATTAAAAATAAAAGGCACAATTTTATTAATGCACATTGTTTGAACATTGTCTTGGGATCAATGTAAGATCACAGCAAAACCACACATCCAATAATCAATTCTCAAATTCTCCTACTGTTTATCATATAATGCATTTGAGGAATGATTCTGAGCGCTAATTATCTTAGGTAGTCTTAGTATTTAGGGATTTTGTTGAACCCTAAGAAGAATGTGTTTATAATTATAACTTTTGGGAAGCTCTTTGGATCCGTTTTATGGTTTTCTTTTCCTTTGATGGCTTGTCAAAATTATGTCTCTGCCTCCAGGTGTCACTTTGTTCCATCTTGACAGTCTGCTGCCTGTCAAGGATGCACAATTGTTCTTTGTATCCATGTCTACGAGCCCTAGGAACTGCTGAGTGGATCAGGCAATGTGTGAAATATTTGATTAAGCTTAGACTCCATTGTACCGTCTCCATGAATCAAGCCACAGTAAATCAAGGCTTTGCTCTGCCAGTGGTCTTTCAACTTTCAATGTGTTTTGATTTAAGGTTTCTGGTTTGTGGTCATCTCATATTTCATGACATGATACCCTGTGAGCATGGGAAAGATATAAAGCAAATAATCAAGTGAGAAAGATATATGAAATACAAGCTAGAGAGTCAAGGAACAAGCAAGAGAGGACTCAAACACTGAACTGTCATTTGCAAGTGTTGATATAACTAAAACTAAAACTGGTACACTGCTTAGTGCTTCCTTCAGTGACACTCTGGACTGTCTGTGCCTGAGATTCTTGGTGAACATAGTCATAAAAGTGTGTCTCACAAAATTCCCCAGGAAAGACTTCCTTTGGTTACCTGTCTGTGAGATGGCCATTTTTTTTTTCTGGTACAAGAATTAATATACAGTTTTTCTCTCAAACAGGGAAAGAAAAGCTGAACTAAAGTAGTTGTTTCTCTGCAAAATGATACTAAGTTTTTATCTTTAAAAGATGATTGTTATCAGTGAACAGACCATATGACATTAAGGAAATGAAAATAAAATTGGCCATAATTACCTCATAAGAGATTTTCTTCATACCTTATTGTACTTCTCTTCAGTCTTTTATACGCATATTTTTACAATCCAGCTTTAATTATGCTATATAATATATAATAATATATATGGTTTTGAGTCCTACTCCTTAACATTGTAAATTTTACTACATTACTAAGTTAAGTATTGAATAGACTGCCATAAATCATTTAGCCTATTTACTTATGCTGGGAGATTTTGGCTATGTTTGTATTACTTTTCACAAAGCCTCCAAAACATTTGAGCCTTTATATTTTCAACCTGTACTTGATAATTTCTTTAGTATAAGTTCCTATATTTTAGTTCTGTCAGAAGCATGCAAGAATGCCTTCCATGGCAGTGTGTTTAAAGCAAACAACGCCATCCTATATCCATGAAGTTACAAATAGCCTTCATGGCAGCAACCTGGGACTACTTCCCGTGTTTCTGTGGGCCCATTACCTTGCAGATTACATGATCCTGACATAGTGACACTACTCAGTTGACATCTGTTCTACTGCTTGACGTTTTGAGTAACCCTTTGTCATAGTTTTCAGCTGTCAACTTGATGACAGCCTAGAGCCACTTTGGGAAGAAGGAACCTCAACAGAAGAATTTCCTCCATTGGATTCTCTCAATTGATGATTGATGGAGGAGGGCTGAGGTATGCCATCCATACCTCTTGATGTATAAGAAAGGTTGATCAAACAAGCTTGTATGTAGAGTTATTCTCCCGTATCTGCTTCTTCCTCTGCCTCAACTTTCTCAGTGATGGGTTGTGACCTATCCATGTAAGCCAAAAAAGCTCTTCCATCCTCAGATTGCTTTTGGTTAGAGTGTTTTGTCACAGCAAATGAAAGCAAATTAGAGCAGCTTTAAAAAAAAATTGTATCACCTGCTCTCAAAGGCAAACTACCTGTCACTCTTGAAGATGTATAAAAGTGTGAATTAACAGTTCCAAAATTATATTCCAAAATTTGTAAGTTGCAAAGATTCTTTGTTACCAAACCAAACCAAACCAAACCAAACCAGTAACAAAGAGCTTTGCTGCTTGCATTTCCTTCTTCAAAGAGCCCAAGCCCATTGCTGGCTCCTTGCCATTCTCGGCATCCTCAGCATCCTCAGCATCCTCGGCATCCTTGGCGTCCTCAGCATCCTCAGCATCCTCAGCATCCTCAGCATCCTCAGCATCCTCAGCATCCTCAGCATCCTTGGCATCCTCAGCATCCTCAGCATCCTCAGCAGTGCTGAAGAAAGGCCAGCAGCAGAGACAAGGAATAGATGGGCATGGTGGTCTGGGAAGCCGAGGGCCCCTCTTACAAACAGCTCTTCAGTAAGTCATCTCGGCCTCTGGGCTTATCTGACAGAGAAAGCAAGGCTAGACCACAACAGGGACAATGATTTCATTATCCCTGGAATGTATCATAATGGGCAGTTGAAAGAGAGCAGAGAGGGAACGTGGAGAGGGTGTTAAAAGTTGGGGAGGACTTGTGTAGAGGGCCCATCTCTTACATTGTCTACTCTTGTCACTTTCCCACAGATTTAAAAGACTTGAAAATAAAAGGCCAACGAAGAAGATGGAAAGATGGCTTATGGGTTAAGAGCACCAGGTACTTTTGCAGACGACCTGGGTTTGATTCCCAGCACCCACATGATAGATCACACGCATCTCTAACTCCAGTTTTAGGAGATCCAACACCTTCTTGTGGCCTCCATGGGCACCAGCCACAGACATTCAGGTACTCATTCACATTAAAACAGAACAAAACAGAGACCAACAAAACAAACACAGCACCAAAATTTCTTGAGGAATAATCAAGAAATCAAAAAAAAAAAAAGTCATGGGCTTGATATTCAGGTAGATGTGGATTAGGAGATATGATTTTTGTGGGATCACAGGGCCTCTCTGGGATTCCTTTGGGAGTATCCAGGGGCAGTCTTCCCAACACGGGTTATGATTTGATCACCTTCATGTAGTCAGTTTGGCAATAATTTGTTTAGATAGTCTTAGTTAAAGTTACTATTCCTATGATAAAACACCATGACCAAAATAAGATGATGAGGAAAGATCTTAATTTATCTTAATGTTTCTACGTCAGTCCATCCCTGACAAAAGTCAGGTCAGGTACTCAAAAAGGGTCAGATCCTAGAGGAGCTCATGCAGAGATCAAGGAGGTGTTCTGTTTACTGGCTTGCTGTCCATGGCTTTCTCGGTGTGCTTTATTACAGAACCCAGAACCGCCAGCCCAGGAGCATGTACACCTAGCACCTACAAAGGACTTGGCTATCCTCCGTTAATCACTAATTGAGAAAATGCTCACCAGGCTTGCCCACAGCCCAGTCTTACAGAAGCAGTTTTTCAGCTGAGGTTCTCTCCCCTCAAATGACTAGAGTTTGTATAAAGTTATCCTAAAAGTAACCAGAACAGGTATTTTGGGAGAGAAGTTACTCCTGGCTCTAGAGAGCAACAGAACTCTGTTTTTAGCAAAAGGTGGACAGACAAAAAGTAGCACAGACTAGCTATGCAGTGAACATTATTGAAAAGGGTCTGAAAAGAGAAAATAGCATATTTCTCTTCTGTTTGGCAAGAAGTCATTTCTACATTTGCATTTAGTGTCTTGGGAATATCACAAATGAGTCTTTTTCTCTCCTTTGGTGCCACGAATACAAGACAGCTTAGGTCAGATTAAAAGTAGATAAAGGCAGGTTTGTTTATTAGGAGGTAGCTCTCGGGTGGGTTCACTGATCTCACACATTCAGGCTAAAGAGGTTTTATGGTCTTGGGCACTGGTGATGACGTGAGCTAGGAGCTGGGATTTTGGCCATATAAGGTAAAAAAGATGAGCCCCTATGGGCACTCACAGGTGAGTTGCAAAGAGAAGTGATAGCCAGGAGTTTTCTTTCAGCAGGCAGGGATGGAGTGTGGTGTGGTTCTCTGTGTGCGCGTGGTTGGGGGAAGGAGGGCAGATGGGGTTTCCTAGCCTGTGGGGAAGGGGTGCATGGGGTGGTGGTGAGTAGGTGTTCCAGCCTAACACAAAATAAAATTCCCTATCTTTATTTTTAAGGAAGTGCCAGAAAAGATCTCATTTCTTACAGTTAAACTTTGTCTTTCAATTTTCGTATGAGTGTGTATTTGTATACGAATGTGGGTGTTTGTGTGTGTGTGTATGTGTGTGCGCTGTGTTTGCATGTGGAGGTCAAAGACTGACAGTGTCTTCCTAAATTGCTTTCTATCCTGTCTCTACCTCCTCACTCCTGACCACACACCCAGCTCTTTACAAGGGATGGATGCTGTGGATGCAAATTCTGGTCCCGCTGCTTGCCCACTGGGATATTTCCTCAGTCTCTTCCACCCTAATATGTAATTCCTAGACAGTGGGTAAAGGGACTCTGGTCAGTACTGATGTGTTTATAAAAAAATTAAGAGAGTAAGGATATGTTCTGTGGAGGTGTGGTGAGGTATTGAAGACCCCCTCTCTGGGGAGACCCTCACTCAAGTCTCGGGAAGTCATGGCCACCCAAAAACTCGCAAGACACCGAATCTGGATGCAAACAGCAGAGGCTTTATTAGGGAGAGTTAGCCAGCTAACAGTCAATTCATTTGACCACGCAGGAGCTGAATTGACAAAGACCAGCTGGCTAAGGGGCTTTTTAAAAGGGGAAAACCACAAGCCAGGGGAATGAGGAGGGGGTGAGGGGCTGTTAAGAAAATATAACATAAAAATAGCGGAGAATTCCAGAGAAACCCAACCTAAGTGAGTCAGGGTCATGTGGAAACCACTCTGTATACTCATTCTTCTCAAAAATGTGGTCTTGCCATGTCACTGTGGCCTTGCCCTGTCACTGTGGCCTTGCCCTGTCACTTGCTCAACTATTTCTCAGTTGCTCCGGACACGGTTACTAGTACCTCAGCACCACCTAGATGACTTGCATCCTTTCTTCCCTTTGTGGTTTAGCCGGTTCCTGAAACCGGCCAGTCTACATTTTTAGCTTGCTTCAGAGAAAATTTTCCATGTCCTTTAAAGTAAGACTTAGAGAAAAGCCTATATGTATTTTATAAAATGATTTTTGTAATTTTTCACTCTACAGTATGGGGGAAGAGGTTGCTTTGGTGGGTCTATGCTGAGGCATCCCTTCTCCCTGAGGGACCAGCTACACTCTGGTAAAGTATAGAATAGAGCTTATTCAAGGCATGGATGGAGAGGGGAGTTAAGAGGGTAGTAGAGGCAGAGAGAGAGAGAGAGAGAGAGAGAGAGAGAGAGAGAGAGAGAGAGAGAGAGGAGAAGTTGAGGAGTAGAGGAGACAAGGCCGTCCATGAGCACATGGGGGAGGGGGGAAGGGAAGAGCAAGAGCAAGAGATCGAGAAGGGGGTCAAGCAGCCCTTTTTATAGTGAGTCAGGCACACCTGGCTGTTGCCAGGTAACTATGGGCCAGAACTTAGACAGAATGTCTAACAAGTATGGCCGGCATGGCTTTGGCAGGCCTTGCCCTTCTCCATGATTCCCTCTGCCTTGTAAAAACCATTAGATTACATTCCTAGAGCTAGCCACCAAAGTCTTTCCCTTATTTGGCCACTTCATCCTCCTGAGGCAGACCGCCAAGGTCCAGCTCTGCTTTGGCTCACTTCATTAACATGCTTAATTAAATTGAAACACCTCAGTCTAATGTAAGGTTTCTCCCTGTACCTCTAAAAACAGCCATTTTCCTATGTACCACATCTGTCTCCTCTCTATCCAGAGGCCTTTCTTTGTCTCCCCTCCTCCCCTCCCTCCAGACAAATTCCCCTTCTTCCTCTCCCTTATTTCCTGATCTTCCCCTTCATTCTCTATCTCCTGTCTTTGTCTCATTCCTTGCTGTCTGCCCTGCAGGAGTAAATAAGTCTTCTTTGTGCTGAGAACTTTGTGTGTGTGTGTGTGTGGGTGTTCTGAGTCAGTACTTAAGAGTGGTCAGAGGTGTTAACACCAGCCAGATGGAAGGCTAAGCCTCTCCCATTCAGCTCATGTTCATAAGAGGAAAAAGTTTGCCAGTGCTTTTAGAAAGGAAATGTTCTGGTATGAGCTTAGCGACAAAGAGGAGCATCTTAAAGTTCGTGGTCTTTAATTGCTTGCAGTTAATTAGTCACTCCTGTGTGAGAGGCAGGCAGTGGAGGTGTGGTCCCTGTGGGGGAGGAAAGGGAGCTATCTGAGAAAAATAGGAGTTGAACAGACCATGCCCAGAGAACCTGAAGTACCAACTGGTCTATTTCAATATTTATGCCTTCATCTATTATGACTACAGAAACCTCCCATACATTAAGAGCAGGCTCTCACTTAATCTGTTCCTTAGCCACTTCATTGTATCAAGAAATGCTCAGGTCTTGTCATATTCTTGTTTTGGAGATACTGCAAGACCTAATGTATTATTCTTAGTATTTATAAACTGCACTTAACTGTTTGTGTTGCTTTCTGTCTGAGTCCCTCCTATCATCCCTGCTTCTGAGTCCCTCTTATGGGCATTTGTTAGGATCTTTTGAGATGGCTTCTGATTCACCCTCATGCCAAATACGTGAATTTATGTTTTGCCTAAAGAGTAAGTAAAATGGAGTGTGAGATCTCGAGAAGAAGGAATGGAACTCTCGGTGACAGAACTGATAGTATCAGCCAAACAATATATGGGCATATTTTTAAAAGGACTGAGATAGTATACTATCAGCTTCGTCATTTTTAAATAAACACTTATCTGCATGTGACATGTGACTATTTTCTAAGAAGCACTCATGAACATGTGTATCCTTGGGTAGATGTAACACACCTTAGTCAAGTCTGGGAGAAGAAGGCAGATGAAAGAGGCAGCAGCGGTTATTACGTGGGCTCTTTAAACAAGAAGAATCTGAGCATGAGTAAGGTCAAACATGTTGAGGACATTTATTGCTACCAGCTGAAAATAATGAAGTACAGACTGTCTTTGCCAAAGGGGTGCCATCCAGTCCCTTTGGTGATGGCCTTTATTATCCAGAGGCTATAGACCCCAGCTTCTCTAGACACCTCAGTCTAGACCTTAGTCACCTAGTGTCTAGTTTTGCTGTACAGTTTGAAGTCTCTTCATTTTTGTCTTCTGCCTCCGAGCAGTTCTGAGTTTCTTAGTTTTTAAGAAGTTGTCTTCTAGTTGGTACAGAAAGTCTTCTATTCGTCCAACCTAGAAGAAATAACCAAAGAGGGTTTTTGTTGTCGGTTTCTTGGGTGTTCATGTTTGAGATGTCTCCAGAGGACCCCATATTTGAACCCTGGCCCCAGCCAGTGGTGCTATTTTGCAAGGTGGTGGAACATTTAAGATGTGGAGCTTCAGTAAAGGAAGAGGGTTACTCAGGGTTACTTTGAAGTTTGACTCCCCTCTGCTCTCTGCTTCCTGACAATAGATCCAAAGTGACCGGCTGCCTCCTGCTCCTGCATCCAGGCCTTCTCTGGCACGATGGACTTCATCCTTTCTTAAATCATACACCAAAATAGAACCCTCTGCCCACATATTGCTTTTTTTTTTTTTTTTTAGGTATTTGGTTACAACAGTGATGAAGTAACCAGTGCAGAGGCTTGGGAACATGAAAATGAAGAATTTATAGTTCAGTCACAACTACGGGGCCTTGTTCAAGCACAGCGAGGTTGGACGTAAGGGAGACAGGTTTCTCTTTCTGGCTCCCCTGTTTTACAGGAAGGTAGGAGCTGGTTTTCTCACACAGTGGGGATGGAGAGGCTCATTGTACCCATGGTGTTTCTGGCGGTCAATAAATCCAGGGATTTCAAAAGAATGCATGGTGAAAATGTAACTGCCTCAGTTTTCTCTAGCTCTTTCATGAAAACCAAGAGAGAAAATGCATCTGGCCTCTCAGAGGAAAGCTGGCAAGTCTAGCATTTCTGTAATGGGGCCCTGACCACATGGGGGAAACTGGATAGTCCACATTGGCTTGGCAGGAGTCATTGCTCCTTGAAATCAAAGGAGAACTTTGAAAGTAAGTACATTTTCTTAAAGAACCGAGCAACCAACCAATACCACACACCAAAGGAATAGTGTGAAACAATGACACCCAGAATAATAATTCTCCAGAGAAGAAAAATTATTAGTCTTTTTCAAAGAAAATCTGCAGTTATCCAGTGGAAGCTGGCTGGATATATTTTATAATGTTTGTCTGAAGAACTATAGGGTAAAAATTTCCATATATGCTGAATTGGGCTCTCATGAGAGTCGGTAGTTACAATTCATACTTAGCCTCGCCTCCCAGACCTGCACATTGTATTAGTCTAACATCACTCACCACAGAGCCCATTGTCATTAACTTAGCTCAGAGCTGGCGCACTTACCATTCAAGGTACCATCTACTTAAGATAAAAGCACTTAGAACTTCAATTTTCCAATTTTGAGTCCTGCTCTTAAACCGTCTGATTTATCATTCAGGGCTATATCCAAAAGATAATTCGGGATTGTCAAAGCAAGAGTAATAAATGGCCGAGCTTGCTCGTCTGCATCTTACGCTAAGGACACTCCAGGTGATATAAACTTCGGCTGCGTTCCTTAAGAAAACAGATAACTTATTTATGCAAAGCAATTCTGCCCGAGAACCTTGCTGTAGTTACAATAGGTAAATGTCTCCAAAAGCACATTGTCATTTGTGATGTCTTGTCCTTGAGGAATGCTCAAAATAACCTGTGGTCAAACCACTATTTTATGTATTCTCTCTATTCTACACTGTGCGATTTCCAGGTAATTAGTGAGTAAAAACAACAAAACAGCCAGCAGCAATTAACTAGGAAAGTCATTAGACAATCAACTTGGACAAAACGGCTGACACTACTGGTCTTTTGCCAACTGAGTTGGTGACACCTCCCTGTCATTTGCGCTGACAATGTATCATTGTCAACATCTCTACAGTTACAATGTTCCCAATCGGCTCAAGTACAGTTTGAACTGAAAATCATACTTCAGTGAAAACAAGCCTTCTCCAACAAGGAAAAAAAAATCATTCAAAATATGAGTGCTGCTTCCATTTTGTTTTGGACGATTGTTTTTAGTAACAGCAGTGTTGGCAAAGTGGGTTTCTTTTCATTAAAAAAAAAAAAAGGACAAAGTATTGCATTGGTCTTGCATATATCAGTAATCCCAGCACCTGGGAATCTGAGCCAGGGGATTTTGAACTGAAAGCTAGCTTGGGCCACAAGCTAGGAGATCCTAGCTTAGAGAGAAACAAAGTAGAGCAAAACCAAAGCAAAGAAAGAAAAATGCAAACCAAGTCAGCATGGTAGAGTGTAGGTAAACAGAGTCAAATAGCTTGAGCGCTCATGTGTCTCGACCTGACTTGAGAAGCTGTTTCTGTCAATCTCACATTGATGCCACTGCTTTAAAATTAATCTGGTAGGATTCTGTCTTGGTTAGAATACTTTAAATGGATTCCATGTGGCCCACACAGATTCCAGCGGACCTCTCCCACTGCCCTTGCAGCTGTCTCATATCACTCCATCGGCTTTAAGCCTGTGACACATCTCTTCCCTCTGTGGGACCCTACTGTCCTTGCATTTATGGTTAAATGTCAATGCCTCTGCGGATGGAAGACTCCATCAGCCAGCCCAGGTTGGGCATTAGTTATAGATTCCCACAGCAATTCATTCATCTTTGCATATTACAAATTGTTTTAAAAAATGTTTTAGATTTATTTTATGTGTATCAATGTTTTGCTTGCACGTATGCAAGTGCACCACGTGTGTCCCTGGTGCTCTCAGAGGCCAGAAGAGGGTATCAGATCCCCTATAGCTGGTATTACAGATGTTATGAGGCACAATGTGGGTGATGGGACTCAAACCCTGGTCCT
Organism: Arvicanthis niloticus; assembly: GCF_011762505.2. Lineage (NCBI taxonomy): Eukaryota > Metazoa > Chordata > Mammalia > Rodentia > Muridae > Arvicanthis > Arvicanthis niloticus. The sequence continues at coordinate 12,849,337 of NC_047661.1, read as the reverse complement.
CTCAAAGAGAAGTAAGTACTCTTAACTCATATCTCTGGCCTCAATGTTACAAGTTTTTACTTTATAACTTATGAAGAAATCTTATAATGGTCTTATTCCCAGAACCTAGGATATGACAGGTCCCTAGTAGCCCATCACTTTCTAGGAAGGGAGTTGAACAGATGCAGAAAACAGCGATTTTACCTGCATTCCAACTGATACAGGTATTCAGTACAACAGGAGGCCTGTTGGGCCTTGGACGAGGTAACTCCATTTAACCTGTTACCTTCAGTCACGTAGGACAGGTAGAGGGTGTGACTAACAAGTCTCTACCTCCAGAGATTTAAATATTAATGAATTATCAAAAGGCCAGGGGCATAGCTAATTAAGTTATTCCCTCCCCTTTCTCCCTTCCCTATAAGACTGGTCTCCCCTGGCTTTTGGCGGGGGAAGCGTGTACCAGTTGCGCCCAATCACCATGTCATGAACAATAAAAGCTTTGGAAAACCGGACTCCACGTGTCCATGATCTCTCCGCCTGATTCCCAGCTTTTGGAACCCTGGAACCTTGCCGATGCAGCCACCGGCCCGCCCACCGACAGCTGCGTGAATGTGGGATCCTCCGCTGGCAGCGCAGGAAGCCCTGATGCTGGACCGCCCTGAGACTCTGTCGCCGGACTCCCTCCCCCCCCCACCCCGCCCGTGAGATTGATTCCCCACAGAGGCCTTCTTTTCCTTTGTTGGATAAGCAGACACTATATCTAAGGCTCATCACTCCACCACTGTTATCTAGTTTCCAGGCTGGCAAGGCAAGGCAAGCCAGTAAGAGCACTTGGCATGCTTCAGACTGCCCCAGTGATGACTAGCAGAACTGTAATGTTCTTGGCTTGGTGTATTATGTCTTTGCTCTATGACACTGGTGGAAGTCATGTGTCCCCTTCCTGGGCTTCAGGTCTTACTGACCTTCTGTATTATGAGAAGGGTGTCCCAGATAATTCCAAGGTCACACCCAGTCATACCGTTTCTTGACTTGAACTCACATGAGATCTGGGTAGTTTGGTCCTAAGGATACACACACATACTTTCAGAGGTGGGGGTGTTCTCTTAGAGCACACCAGTTTATCAATGACACAGTATGTAGGAAAGTTAATTTTTGCTTCTTTTTCTACTGAAGGATAGGAGGGCTGCAGAATGTTTTAGTAAAGCTGGGTTCTTATTTTTCTCTTTTAAGTCAAAGAAAGAAAAATGCTGGTTCAAAGGAAAATAGATTCACATAACTAAGAACAGATTGCAAATGATAGAAATTTCTATAAAGCCCTTAGGGAGATGAAACACAAAGAAATACACAGGGCGATAAAGAGAGAAAATGAGCTGGTGTGGGGGCATGGGTTTTTAAATCTCTTTTTGATACATCATCTATTTGCTTAACAGTGTCAGTCTGCTTGGTCACTGGGAGACCAATTCTTCCATTTGCAAAATGGGTAGGTAGCATTTCTTTATGTCCATGTGTGCCAATGCTGACTTGCCATTGCAGTGATATAGATGAGGGGCTCATGGTGTTTGCAGAGAATTTTGGATGTCTGATGACTGAGGGGAGCTGAAGTTCTCAGGTAGAGGGCAGGCTCTACTC